>NC_057729.1:60459183-60464706 GCF_004010195.1 Chiloscyllium plagiosum | reverse complement strand
TGACTTGTCTTTACCACCTTTCTTAAACAGTGGCACCACGTTAGGCAACCTCCAGTCTTCCAGCACGTCACCTGTGACTATCGATAATACAAATATCTCAGCAAGAGGCCCAGCAATCACTTCTCTAGCTTCCCACAGAGTTCTCGGGTACTCCTGAACAGGTCCTGGGGATTTATCCACTTTTAACCATTTCAAGACATCCAGCACTTGCTCCTCTGTAATCTGGACATTTTGCAAGATGTCACCATCTATTTCCCTACAGTCTATATCTTCCATATCCTTTTCCACAGTAAATACTAATGCAAAATATTCATTTAGTATCTCCCCCATTTTCTGTGGCTCCACACAAAGGCTGCCTTGCTGATCTTTGAGGGGCCCTATTCTCTCCCTAGTTACCCTTTTGTCCTTAATATATTTCTAAAAACCCTTTGGATTCTCCTTAATTCTATTTGCCAAAGCTATCTCATGTCCCAGTTTTTCCCTCCTGATTTCCCTCCAAGTCTCTTTGCACTTCAGACTTCTGAATTTTCTCCCCAATTAGAAAATAGTTCCTTGGTAGACACCAGAGTTGAGGCTTATGAGAGGTTGGAGCAGAAAAGTTGAGTCTACAACCAGATCTTGTTAGAAGGTGCAGCAGGTTGCTGCTATGTTCTTATTAATTATCCATTGATTTGAGGCTTGACTCACCACATCCACCTTTTTCTAGATTCGCTCGTTCACTTTTCTAGGATCGTAATCAGACCTTCTATCTGCACTCTTTGAAATCTCAGCTTTTTTCAATTTTTTTCATTGCCCTTTTCTCTTTCAATTTGCGACAATCACAAACTTTACTTGTCTGCATTCTCCGTTCCTCCGCCTACTGAGTTTCTCCCTCCCTCCCTCCCCAGGCTCCTGCTAGCGGGGGATTTTGACCTAGTTCCCTTCTCTTTGTCCTTCTGATCCTCACCATTCTCCTTTATCCAATACCCTGAGGCATCCTCTGGCTAAATGTTAATGCAATAAGCATTTGCTTAGGAATTGAAAGCCATTGCCCAGTTTCCTACCCTGAACTAATTCCTCGAACCTCAAATGCACAGAACTCCTCACGCCCCTTGTTCCAGCTACTTCAGTTTTCAGGCTTTCAAACATTGTGCTCGTGCAGTTTCTTGCCTCCTTTCACTGCAGCCTTGTTGCTGATGTAAGGATGAGGGCAGCTCCTCGATGAAAAAAATTCTTGTGTTGCTTTTTTCCATGTTGTGATCTGGGTCAAGGTTTCCTGTATTTTTCCACTTCCCCTGTAAAGCTCAGTCTGTTCCTTCAATAAAGAAATATTTGTTCCAAAGATTCAAATATCCAAGTTAAATAAAACCAGTAAAATATTGAGATATTATTGCCAGTTAGTTCAGTGTGACTGTATCCTTCTGTTCAAATATAGTCTTAGCTGCAAACTGCCTAATGTTGTTTCCTGAGAATCTGCAAGTCTCTTGCTAGGCTAAGTGAGTTGGATTTGGTGCAAATCCCAGGAGCCAGCTCATTGACGAGGTCAGTCTCCCAGCATTGCAAATAAAAATGATTCCATCATAAAGACAGTTTGTTAATATGCAAGATAATATCTGGAAGTGAACATTTGGAACTTTATCTCCCAAGATTTGTTGAGGCTGGGGGTGAACTGAAAATTTTGAAAATGAGTTTGCTAGATTCTTTTTGAGTTAAGGCTAATATGGGGTATAGACAGGTGGATGGATTTAAGATGCAGATATGTGATTATAAGAACCATATCTTGTTATTTTTCTCTACTTTTGATTGCGGACTAATTTGGGAAAAGGACTGTTTTAAAAACCAAGGATTGTAGAAAGGATTACTGCACTTTTTAAAAACAACGGGTGGCACGCTGGCACAGTGGTTAGCACTACTGCCTCACAGCGCCAGAGACCCGGGTTCAATTCCCACCTCTGGCGATTCTCTGTGTGGAGTTTGCACATTCTCCTCCGGGTGCTCCGGTTTCCTCCCACAATCCAAAAATGTACAGGTCAGGTGAATTGGCCACGCTAAATTGCCCGTAGTGTTAGGTAAGGGGTAAATGTAGGGGAATGGGTCTGGGTGGGTTATGCTTTGGCAGGTCGGTGTGGACTTGTTGGGCCGAAGGGCCTAATTGCACACTGTAAGTAATCTAATCTTATAAGTGCTGTTTGTTCAAGTAGTGGGAAAGGTGAGCTGGAGCCGGAGGTATGTGCGGAGGGAGATTTCGCTGACAACAAATAGCTAATTGGTCTGTGGGCTGATCAGTTATCGATAAGAGTCCTCTTCTATTAACCATATCTTGGCTCCCAGGTAGCTGGACAGTAATTTGTTGGTGTGAATGTTTGGCCAGAAGCCATCAGACCTCTGGAAAGGAAGGAGCTGTCCGCTCTGCACTTCAAGGCTGACTGAAGCCAATTTCTTTGCCCTCATCAGTTGATATAAGCTGTGGCTTTTAACCAGTAATTTAGAGACATCTTCCATGTGGAGCAGTTGGTCCTGACAAGTGAAAAGCATTATCTCAGTGAACCCCCATGTGGACAGTGATCAGTGAACTGCCTTCCTAGTCTCTCCCTCTGCCCAGAACACCCATTCTCTTTGTGTCTATCTGCGTGTGTGTAGGAGAGTTTCAAGTCCAAATTCAGCAAAGATCTAGATAACATCCGGGTCAGGAGTTGACAAGTGGCAAGTAACATTTGAGCCACACAAGTGCCAGAGATTGACCATCTAACTATCCCCTCAATCTAATGGCATCATCATCCCCGAATTCCCCTATTGACCAGTAGTCAAACTGGACCAGCAACATAAATACTGTGGCTGCAAGAGCAGGTCAGAGGCTAAGAATCCGGCAGCGACTAATTCCCTGAAGCCTGTCCCCACACACTGCAGCATAGGGTGGAAGATGGCAGCAGAATAGGTGGGCTGAGCCCAAGACTCATCTGCTCCTGTTGGAGGAGTGAGAAAAGTGGTGTCTTTGTCTTCAGCTTTCCGATGTTATGGCAGCCTCAGCATGGCATGATGGTCCTTGTTGGCAGAGGCCTCTGGCCCAGTAATCCAGCAGCCCAGCATGGCAGTCTCATTCCCAACTGCATCTTCAGGGTATTCCATCATTCTTAATCGGCTATCCCTAAACCCAGGAGCCGTTAACGGAACCGTGATGATCTTTATCTTAATTTTGCTTTTTTAAGATTATTGTGTATGACTTCTATTATTCATATAGGTGACACAGTGAGGTGACTTAAAACTTTTCCCTATATTTTTCATGTAAAAGTACACATGACAATAGATGCAGGAGTAGGCCATTCGACCCTTTGAGCCAGCACCACCATTCATTATGATCAGTATCCTGTTCCTGCCTTATCCCCATAACCCTTGATTCCACTATCTTTAAAAGCTCTATCCATCTCTTTTTTGAATGTACCAGAGACTTGGCCTATACTGCCTTATGAGGCAGAGCATTCCATATATCCACCACTCTCCGGGTGAAGACGTTTCTCCTCAACTCTGTTCTAAATGGCTTACCCCTTATTTTTAAACTGTGTCCTCTGGTTCTGGACTCGCCTATCAGCGGAAACATGCTTCCTGCCTCCAGAGTGTCCGATCCTTTAATAATCTTACACATCTCAATCCGATCCCCTCTAGTCTGCTCAGATATGTGATGGAATTAAACCTCACTTGCCTAGATGAGTACAGCTCCAACAGTACTCAAGCTCATACCATCCAGGAAAAAGCAGTCTGCTTGGCACCCCATTCATAATCTTCAGCATTCAATCCTTCCACTACAGTGGCGGTGGTGCATACCTTCTGCAAACATGCACTGCAACAGCTGGCCAAAGTACCTTGACAACACTCTCCAAATCCACAAACTATCCCATCTGAAAGGACAAGGGCAGCAACAGATACATGGGGACATCATAGAACATAGAACATTACAGTGCAGTACAGGCCCTTCGGCCCTCGATGTTGCACCGACCTGTCATACCAATCTGAAGCCCATCCCACCTACACTATTCCATGTGCGTCCACATGCTTGTCCAATGACAACTTAAATGTACTTAAAGTTGGCAAATCTACTACCATTGCAGGCAAAGCATTCCATACCCTTACTACTCTGAGTAAAGAACTACCTCTGACATCTGTCCTATATCTATCACCCCTCAATTTAAAGCTATGCCCCCTCGTGCTCGCCGTCCCCATACTTGGAAAAAGGCTGTCCCAGTCCACTCTATCTAATCCTCTGATTATCTTATGTCTCTGTTAAGTCACCTCTCAACCTTCTTCTCTCTAACGAAAACAGCCTCAAGTCCCTCAGCCTTTCCTCGTAAGACCTTCCCTCCATACCAGGCAACATCCTAGTAAATCACCTCTACACCCTTTCCAAAGCTTCCACATCCTTCCTATAATGCGGTGACCAGGACTGTACACAATACTCCAAGTGTGGCTGTACCAGTTTTGTACAGCTGCAGCATAATCTCCTGGTTCCAAAACTCGATCCCTCTATTAATAAAAGCTAAAAAACTGTATGCCTTCTTAACAACCCTATCAACCTGGGTGGCAACTTTCAAGGATCTGTGTACCTGAACACCGAGATATCTCTGCTCATCTACACTACCAAGAATCTTACCATTAGCCCAGTACTTTGCACTTCAGTTACTCCGACCAAAGTGACACTTGTCCGCATTAAACTCCATTTGCCACCTCTCAGCCCAGCTCTGCAGCTTATCTATGTCTCTCTGTAACCTACAACATCCTTCGTCACTATCCACAGCTGCACCTACCTTAATGTTGTCTGCAAATTTACTAACCCAACCTTCTATGCCCTCATCCAGGTCGTTTACCACCTCCAATTCCCCTCTAAGTTACTTGGTCACTTAGAAATATATCACCATTCCTTCACTGTCACAGTCCAGGAGCTGCTTTCCCAAATGCATTGTCCTTGCACCAGTTGGACTGGAGTGGTTCAAAAATATAAGGCCATAAGACATAGGAGCGGAAGTAAGGCCATTCGGCCCATCGAGTCCACTCCGCCATTCAATCATGGCTGATGCTGGATATTGGTGCTGGAAGAGCACAGCAGTTCAGGCAGCATCCAAGGAGCTTTGAAATCGACGTTTCGGGCAAAAGCCCTTCATCAGGAATAAAGGCAGTGAGCCTGGAGCGTGGAGAGATAAGCTAGAGGAGGGTGAGGGTGGGGAGAGAGGAGCATAGAGTACAATGGTGAGTGGGGGAGGGGATGAAGGTGATAGGTCAGGGAGGAGAGGGTGGAGTGGATAGGTGGAAAAGGAGCTAGGCAGGTCGGACAAGTCCGGACAAGTCATGGGGACTGGAAGTTTGCAACTAGGATGAGATAGGGGAAGGGGAAATGAAGAAGCTGTTGAAGTCCACATTGATGCCCTGAGGTTGAAGTGTTCCGAGGCGGAAGATGAGGCGTTCTTCCTCCAGGCGTCTGGTGGTGAGGGAGTGGCGGTGAAGGAGGCCCAGCACCTCCATGTCCCCGGCAGAGTGGGAGGGGGAGTTGAAATGTTG
>NC_057729.1:60458728-60459137 GCF_004010195.1 Chiloscyllium plagiosum | reverse complement strand
CGGAGATGTTCCCTAAAGCGCTCTGCTAGGAGGCGCCCAGTCTCCCCAATGTAGAGGAGACCGCATCGGGAGCAACGGATACAATAAATGATATTAGTGGATGTGCAAGTAAAACTTTGGATGTTCCTGGGTCTCCTTCATCGCCACTCACTCACCACCAGACGCCTGGAGGAAGAACACCTCATCTTCCGCCTCGGAACACTTCAACCCCAGGGCATCAATGTGGACTTCAACAGTTTCCTATTTCCCCTTCCCCCACCTCACCCTAGTTCCAAACTTCCAGCTCAGCACTATCCCCATGACTTGTCCTACCTGCCTATCTCCTTTTCCACCTACCCACCCTCTCCTCCCTGACCTATCACCTTCATCCCCTCCCCCACTCACCCATTGTACTCTATGCTACTCTCTC
>NC_057729.1:60441714-60457135 GCF_004010195.1 Chiloscyllium plagiosum | reverse complement strand
CTGGACACGCTCCAGTGCCAGTATGTCCTTCCTGAGGTGTGGGGACCACAACTGGACTCAGTACTCCAAATGGGGCCTAACCAGAGCTTTATAAAGTCTCAGTAGCACAACAGTGCTTTTATATTCCAACTCTCTTGAGATAATTGACAATATACCACCTTCAAAGACAATTAAGGATAGGCTTAACCAGTGACCTACCACATCTCTTAAATAACTAAATAAAAAGCCCGCAATTATACTAATTTCAATTCCCTATATGAAAAATAACACTTTGGGTGTTTGGGTTTAGTGTCAATGATTATTTTATAAATAGACTTAAGGTCCTTTGTGGTCCAATGCCCAGATGAACATATATGTTCCAAGGGAATTTATTAGAATTTTAAGAGGGCCCATGGCAGAATTGATGAGGAATGATATTACAGTTCTAAGCAAGCTGGAAAATTTGGTTTTAAAAATCAAGCACACTGAGCTTGAGTTGAGGAATGTTATGATATTATGAAGTCCCGTACACCGATCAGAAAGAGATTACCAAATATTAACCAAGTACTACAAAAATAATCATGTTACTGACAAAGACAATTTTGTTGAAGCTTTTTGTCATTCACTCATCAGGACAATTTGTAGGAATATCTATTTCAGGGAGAAAACCCAACATTTATATAGTGAGAGGAGAGACCTCATTGAGATCACATCAGTTAATAGTGATTGACAGTTAACTGTCAGACTTTGTTTGAATGTTAAACCAGGCACGTTGACTCTGATTAGTCGAGGTATTGTTCTGAGAAATGAACCAATGAATTTCCATCAACTATTTTATTGAGTTGAAACAGGATACCATGTGTACATTTTTGTGTTCTGTCAATCAATTGTCCAATACTGTGAGCCTGTCTGATAACCCTACACCAGTTGCAAATGTAATTCTTTGCAAGTTCCAGATTATCCAGCAAATATCCAATTGCATCTATTTTCGGCAGTGTGTTTCGCAAGACTGGGCTTATTGGCTATTGCTTAATACCACTGCTAGGTGAAAATCTTTCAACACTCTTTCTAACAGCACTGTGGCTGTTCCTACTGCCCAATAACTACAGTGACTCTCGAGGTAGCTCACCATCACTTAATCCAGGAATGGGCATTAAATGCTGGTCCAGCCAATAAAACCCACATGCCAGGAACAAATAAAAAACAGACATCATAAAGAGGTGAGCATTACTAAACTATGTCTCCCAGACCCAAATGGAAATACATTCCTGTTTGCTGAAAGAAGCAAAAATCAACCTAGCATTAGTCACAATCTTTCAATTCTCATTGGACACGGGTATAGTGATGGAGAACTACATTATACCACTATTATTTGAAGTGGAGAGGGATAAAGCAGAAGCTACAGATCGTATATGTCAAGTTGCCATTTATATTTGAGAGGTTATCTGAAACCATTATCAGAAGCAAAATAAACTTTTGTGAAGTTTTGGGTTGAGAAAAGAAAACCTGAGTGAATTTATTAAAATTAATTTGTGTCTGACTATCTTGATCGAATTGTTTAAGAAGGTATCACAGAAAATTGATCATGCCTGTGCAACAGTTGCTGTCATTTGGACTTTGAGGAGGTATTTGACAATGTGCCTACAAGGAGTTTTAAGGAATTGGAGGTCAGTGGAATTTGAGGAAACTGGGTTATGATGCATGGGATTAGCTCAGTGACACGGGTGGGTGGGTGTCTTCAGATTGGGAGATTTTGCAGTGGCAGTCCACAAGGATTAGTGTAGGTGCATTACGTATTGCAATTTTTATAAAATACTTAAACTACAGTGGAGATTGTAGCATCATAAAGTTGGCAGGCATTACAAAATTTCACAAAGTTCAAGTTAGTGCTGAGATAGTTGCAAGCCTTTTGATAGCAGGAAGAATAGCTAACAAATGACTGAAAGAACTGTGGATGCTGGAAATCTGAAACAAGGAAGGATAGTGAAAGGATTTGGCCTCAGCTGGAGTATTGCATCTAGTCCTGAGCATAACACTTCAGCAAGAATGTAAAAACATTAAAGAGAACACAGAAGAGAGTAATGAGAGACAAGTGGGGAGTTACTTGCTACCGAACTCTTAGCCTTTGACTTTACTCTTGCAATCTTGCAATCATTCAACCCCAGGACATCAATGTGGACTTCACCAGTTTCCTTATTTCCCCTCTCCACCGCCGCCCCCCCACCTTACCCCAGTTCCAAAGTTCCAGCTCAGCATTGTCCCCATGACCTGTCCTACCTGCCTATCTTCCTTTCCACCTAACCACTTCACCCTCCTCTCTGACCTATCACCTCCATCCCCACCCCCATTCACCTATTGTACTCTTCGCTACCTGTCTCTTCCGCCCCCCCACCCAATTATCTCTCCACCCTGCAGCTCACTGCCTCTATTCCTGATGAAGGGCTTTTGCCTGAAATGTCGATTTTTCTGCTCCTTGAATGCTGCCTGGCCTGCTGTGCTTTTCCAGCACCACTCTAATCTAGACTCTTGCAATCATGGTATTCCCATGGTAACCAGTGTTCCCTCTACGATCAACGTGCCAATGCCAGTTTTGTTTCCCAGAAATTGTTGCCATGACTTCAGAGGAGGCCCAAAAAAAATTAGAGTGAACACAGCGTAAAGCATAGGAGCAGAAAAACACCATTTGACCTATCAACTTTGCTCTGTCATTCAATGAGATGATGGTTGATCTGATGCTCCTCAACTCTGCTTTCCTGTTTTTTCCGCATAACTCTTGATTCAGTTACTGATTAAAAATCTGTCAGTCCTAGCCTTCAATATGTTTGACGATCCAGCTTTTTATAGCCGTCTGTGGTAAAGAATTCCACAGAATGACTACCTTCTGAGAGAAGATGGTGCAGCACGGGTGACTCAGTGGTTAGCACTGCTGCCTCACAGCACCAAGGTCCAATTCCAGCCTCAGGCGACTGTCTGTGTGCAGTTTGCACAGTTTCCTTGTGTCTGTGTGGGTTTCCTCTGGAAGCTCCGGTTTTCTCCCACAGTCCAAAGATGTGGAGATTAGGTGGATTGTCCATGGGAAATGCAGGGTTACAAGGATAGTGGGGAGCAGTGGTGGTGGGGTCTGGATGAAATTTTCTTTGGCGGGTCAGTGCAGACCTGATCAGCCAAATGGCCTCTTTCTGCACTGTGGGGGTTTTAGTTTACAAACAAGAGAAATTCTCATCACCTCTGTCTTAAATGGATGACTTATTTTGAGATTATGCTCCCTGATCCGAGACTCTTCACAAGGGAAACAACATTTTCGCATCTATCCAGTCAAGTTCAGTAAGAATAATGTATGTTTCAATGAGACCACCCTCGTTCTTCTAAGGTCCAGCAAGTACAGGCCCAACCTACTTAACCCTCGCCTCATAAGAAAATCCCTCCATACCTGAGATCAACCTAATGTCCTTCTCTCATCTGCCTCCAACGCCATTATATCTTTCCTGAGGTAAGGGGACCAAAACTGTTCCAGTATTCCAGGTGCAGTCTAACTAGTGCTTTGCGTATATTATGCAGACTTCCCTGTTTGCAGGTGACACCAAAATAGTTGGCATAGTAGACAGTGAAGAAGGTTTTCTAAGATTACAAAGGGATCGTGATCAAATGGGTCAATGGGCTGAAAAAATGGCACATGGAGTTCAGTCTGGATAACTGTAAGGGATTGGTTTTGGTACAACAAAGAAGGGTAGGGCTTATACAATTAATGGTAGGGCCTTGGGTAGTGTTGGAACAGAGGGACCTTTGGGGTGCAGGTATATAGTTCTTTGAAATATGCATCACATAGACAAGGTGGTGTAAGGAAAGCATTTGGCACGCTTGCTTTCATTGCGCAGACCTTTGAGTGTAGGAGTTGGGGGCGTCATGGTGAGGTTGTACAGGACGTTGATGAGGCCTCTTCTGGAGTACAGTGTACAGTTCTAGTCACCCAGATATAGGAAGGATATTATCAAATGGAGAGGGTTCAGAAGAGATTTACCAGGATGTTGCTGGTTATGGAAGGTTTGAGTTATAAAGAAAGGCTGGATAGGCTGGGAGTTTTTTTTTCGCTGAAGCGTAGGAAGTTGGGCAATCTGACAGAAGTTTATAAAATAATAGGTATGGATAATGTTAATGGTAGTTGGCTTTTCCCTACAATGGGGGCATTTCAAGACTAGGGGGCCCATTCTTAAGGTGAGAGGAGAGATTTAAAAAAGACATGAGGCAAATAATTTATACAGAGATGATTTGTGTGTGGAATGAACTTCCTGAGAAAGTGGTGGATGTGGGCACAGTTACAACATATAAAAGACATTTGGATAGATAGATGAATAGGTGGATATGGACCAAGAGCAGGCAGCTGGGACTAGTTTAGTTTGGGGTTATGTTCGGCACGGACTGATTGGACTGAAGAGTCTGTTTCCGTGCTCTATGACTCTAAGGAATGTGTTTTCATTTACATCATAGGCTAATATATTTTAATATTTATGTGTAGGCACTGATTGTCCATCTGAATTTTGATTAATGCATCAATATATATTTAACTTGAAATACTAATACAAGCAATTGTAGACATGTACAGTTAAAGAGGTAAAAACAATTACTGCAGATGCTGGAAACCAGATTCTGGATCAGTGCTGCTGGAAGAGCACAGCAATTCAGGCAGCATCCGAGGACAGGCAAAATCGACGTTTCGGGCAAAAGCCCTTCATCAGGAATAAAAAGCTCCTGATGAAGGACTTTTGCCCGAAACGTCGATTTTGCCTGTCCTCGGATGCTGCCTGAATTGCTGTGCTCTTCCAGCAGCACTGATCCAGAATGTACAGTTAAAGAGCAATCTTTGCATACTGATACATTGTTTTATATTCTCAATAAAAAGCATTATTTTTAATTAGTCATAGAGATGTACAGCACAGAAACAGACCCTTTGGTCCAACTCGTCCATGCCAACCAGAAATACCAACCCAATCTCTTCCCACCTGCCAACACCCAGCACATATCTTTCCAAGTCCTTCCTATTCGTATGCCCATCCAGATATCTTTTAAATGTTGCAATTGTACCAGCCTCCACCACTTCCTCTGGCAGCTCATTCCATACACATACCACCCTCTGTGTGAAAAAGTTGTCCCTTAGGTCTCTTTTATATCTTTCCCCTTTCACCCTAAACCTATGCCCTTTAGTTCTGGACTCACCCATCCCTGGGAAAAGACTTTGTCTATTTATCCTATCCATGTCCCTCATGATTTTATAAACCTCTATGAGGTCGCCCCTCAGCCTCCGACGCTCCAGGGAAAACAGCGCCAGCCTGTTCAGCCTCTTCCTATAGCGCAAATCCTCCAACCCTGGCAATATCTTTTCTGAACCCTTTCAAGTTTCACAACATCTTTCCGATAGGACTCCATCTGCCACTTCTCAGCCCATTGGCCCATCTGGTCAAGATCCTGTTGTAATCTGAGGTAACCCTCTTCGCAGTCTACTACACCTCCAATTTTGGTGTAATCTGTAAACTTACTGACAATACCTCTTTTATGGTCACATCCAAATCATTTATATAAATGACAAAAAGTAGAGGGCCCAGCACCGATCCTTGTGGCACTCTACTGGCCACAGGCCTCCAGTCTGAAAAGCAACTCTCCACCACCACCCTCTGTCGTCTTCCTTTGAGTTAGTTCTGTATCCAAATGGTTAGTTCTCCCTGTATTCCATGAGATCTAACCTTGCTAATCAGTCTCCCATGGGGATCCTTGTCGAACGCCTTACTGAAGTCCATATAGATCACATCTACTGCTCTGCCCTCATCAATCTTCTTTGTTACTTCTTCAAAAAACTCAATCAAGTTTGTGAGACATGATCCCCCACGCACAAAGCCATGTTGACTATCCTGAATCAGGCCTTGCCTTTCGAAATACATATACATCCTGTCCCTCAGGATTCCCTCCAGCAACTTGCCCATCACTGACATCAGACTCACTGGTCTATAGTTCCCAGGCTTGTCCTTACCTCCTTAAACTGTGGCACCACATTTACCAACCTCCAGTCTTCTGGCACCTTACTTTTGACAATTGATGATACAAATATCTTAGCAAGAGGCCCAGCAATCACTTCTCTAGCTTCCCACAGAGTTCTAGGGTACACCTGATCAGGTCCTGGGGATTTATCCACTTTTAACCGTTTCAAGACATCCAGCAGTTCCTTTGTTGTAATCTGGATATTTTGCAAGATGTCACCATCTGTTTCCCTATTACTCCTTCGAATCCTCCCACTTCCTCCAGACTAAAGGGGTAGCCATGGGCACACGTATGGGCCCCAGCTATGCCTGTCTCTTTGGCTACGTAGAGCAGTTGATCTTCTGTAATTACACCGGCACCACTCCCCACCTCTTCCTCCGCTACATTGATGACTGCATTGGCGCCACCTCGTGCTCCCGCGAGGAGGTTGAGCAATTCACCAACTTCACCAACACATCCCACCCTGACCTTAAATTTACCTGGACCATCTCCATCTCCATTAATGACGACCGACTTGACACTGACATTTTCTACAAACCCACCGACCCACAGCTACCTGGATTACACCTCTTCCCACCCTACCTCTTGCAAAAATGCCATCCCGTATTCCCAATTCCTCCGCCTCCGCCGTATCTGCTCCCAGGAGGACCAGTTCCACCACAGAACACACCAGATGGCCTCCTCCTTTCGAGACCGTAATTTCCCTTCCCACGTGGTTAAAGATGCCCTCCAACACATCTCGTCCACATCCCGCACATCCGCCCTCAGACCCCACCCTCCAACCGTAACAAGCCCCTGGTGCTCAGCTTCCACCCTACCAACCTTTGCATAAACCAAATCATCCACCGACATTTCCGCCACCTCCAAAAAGACCCCACCACCAGGGATATATTTCCCTCCCCACCCCTTTCCGCCTTCCGCAAAGACCGTTCCCTCCGTGAGAACCTGGTCAGGTCCACGCCTCTTCCTACAACCCACCCTCCCATCCTGGCACCTTCCCCTGCCACCGCAGGAACTGTAAAACCTGCGCCCACACCACCTCCCTCAAGTCTATCCAAGGCCCTAAAGGAGCCTTCCACATCCATCAAAGTTTTACTTGCATATCCCTAATATCATTTATTGTATCCGTTGCTCCCGATGCGGTCTCCTCTACATTGGGGAGACTGGGCGCCTCCTAGCAGAGCGCTTTAGGGAACATCTCCGGGACACCCGCACCAATCAACCAAACCGCCCCGTGGCCCAACATTTCAACTCCTCCTCCCACTCTGCCGAGGACATGGAGGTCCTGGGCCTCCTTCACCGCCGCTCCCTCACCACCAGATGCCTGGAGGAAGAACGCCTCGTCTTCCGCCTCAGAACACTTCAACCCCAGGGCATCAATGTGGACTTCAACAGTTTCCTCATTACCCCTTCCCCCACCCTAGTTCCAGACTTCCAGCTCAGCACTATCCCCATGACTTGTCTGGAGTTGTCCTACCTGCCTATCACCTTTTCCACCTATCCACTCCACCCTCTCCTCCCTGACCTATCACCTTCATCTCCTCCCCCACTCACCTATTGTACTCTATGCTACTTTCTCCCCACCCCCACCCTCCTCTAGCTTATCTCTCCACGCTTCAGGCTCTCTGCCTTTATTCCTGATGAAGGGCTTTTGCCCGAAACGTCGATTTCGCTGCTCCTTGGATGCTGCCTGAACTGCTGTGATCTTCCAGCACCACTAATCCAGAATCTGGTTTCCAGCATCTGCAATCATTGTTTTTACCTAATCTATTTCCCTACAGAGTATATCTTCCATATCCTTTTCCACAGTAAATACTGATGCAAAATACTCATTTAGTATCTCCCCCATCTCCTGTGGCTCCACATAAAGGCTGCCTTGCTGATCTTTGAGGGGCCCTATTCTCTCCCTCGTTACCCTTTTGTCGTTAATGTATATATAAAAACCCTTTGGATTCTCCGTAACTTTATTTGCCAAAGCTAGCTCATGTCCCCTTTTTGCCCTCCTGATTTCCCTCTTAAGTATACTCCTCCTGCCTTTATACTGTTCTAAGGATTGTTGTGGTTCTGTTCGCCGAGCTGGAAGTTTTTGTTGCAAACGTTTCGTCCCCTGGCTAGGCGACATCATCAGTGCTTGGGAACCTCCTGCGAAGCGCTTCTTTGATGTTTCCTCCGGTGTTTATAGTGGTCTGTCCCTGCCGCTTCCGGTTGTCAGTTTCAGCTGTCCGCTGTAGAGGTTGGTATATTTGGTCCAGGTCGATGTGTTTGTTGATGGAGTTTGTGGAGGAGGCTCCCAAGCACTGATGATGTTGCCTAGCCAGGGGACGAAACGTTTGCAACAAAAACTTCCAGCTCGGCGAACAGAACCACAACAACGAGCACCCGAGCTACAAATGTTCACACAAACTTTGTTCTAAGGGATTCATTTGATCCATCTTGTCTATACCTGACATGTGCTTCCTTTTTCTTAACCAAATCCTCAATATCTTCAGTCATCCAATATTCCCTACACCTACCAACCTTTTCTTTCCTTTCACCTTAACAGAAATTTACTGTCTCTGGTTTCTTGTTATCTCATTTCTGAAGGCTTTCCCTTTACCTGCGAACATCTGCCCAAAATCAGCTTTTGAAAGTTCTTGCCTAATAGCGTCAAAATTAGCTTTTCTCCAATTTAGAACTTTAACTTTTAGACCTGGTCTATCCTTTTCCATCGCTATTTTAAATCGAAAGGAATTATGGTCGCTGGCCCCAAAGTGCTCCCCCACTGACACCTAAGTCACCTGCCCTGCCTTGCACCTTCTCTAGTAGCTACATCCACATACTGAATCAGAAAATTGTCTTGTACACACTTAACAAATTCCTCTCCATCTAAACCCTTAACACTACGGCAGTCCCAGTCTATGTTTGGAAAGTTAAAATCCCCTACTATAACTACCCTATTATTCTTACAGATAACTGAGATCTCCTTATAAATTTGTTTCTCAATTTCCCTCTGACTATTAGGGGGTCGATAATACAATGCCAATAAGGTGATTCTCCCTTTCTTATTTCTCAGTTCAACCCAAACAACTTCCCCGAATGTATTTCGGGAATATCCTCCCTCCGTACAGCTGTAATGTTATCCCTTATCAAAAACTCCACTCCCCCTCCTTTTTTGCCTCCCTTTCTGTCCTTCCTGTCGCATTTGTATCCTGGAACATTAAGCTGCTGGTCCTTTCCATCCCTGAGTCTCTGCAATTGCTATGATATCCCCGTGCCATGTTCTGAACTATGCCCTGCGTTCATCTGCCTTCCCTGTTAGGCCTCTTGCATTGAGATAAATGCAGTTTAATTTGTTAGTCCTACCTTGTTCTCTGCTTTAACCCTGCCTGTCCTGACTGTTTGACTTGGTTCTGTTTTTACCTCTGTTCTCAACTGTACCAGTCTCAGATTGATCTCATTCCTCGTTATCTCCCTGGGTCCCAACCCCCATCCCCCCACTTACCAGTTTAAATCCTCCAGAGCAGCTCTAGCAAATTTCCCTGCCAGTATATTAGTCCCCTTCCAATTTAGGTGCAATCCGTCCTTCTTGTACAGGTCACGTCTACCCCAAAAGAGATTCCAATGGTCCAGAAATGTGAATCCTTCTCCCATACACCAGCTCCTCAGCCATGCATTCATCTGCTCTAACCTCCTGTTCCTGCCCTCACTAGCTCGTAGCACTGGGAGTAATCCAGATATTACTACTCTGGAGGGTTTCCTTTTTAAATCCCAGTCTAATTCTCTATAATTCCCCTTCAGAATCTCATCCTTTTCCCTTCCTATGTCATTGGTTCCAATGTGGTCAATGACCTCCTGCTGGTCCCTCTCCACCTTGAGAACATTCTGCACCCTCTCTGAGATATCCTTGTTCCTGGCACCAGGGAGGCAATGCACCATTTTGATCTTTCGCTGCTGGCCACAGAAATGTCTTTCTGTGTCTCAAACTAGAGAGTCCCCTAACACAGTCTTGATATGAGAAACTTGGCTGTTCATGCTACATTCCCCTGAGAATCCAACACCCCTTACATTTTTCAAAATAGCATACCTGTTTGAAATGGGGATAGCCACAGAAGACTCCTGGACTATCTACCTACCTCTCTTCCCTTTCCTGGAGTTAACCCATCTATGTGACGTATCTGCAACTTTTCTCTCTTCCTGTAACTGCCATCCATCAGATCCCCTTGCTCTTCTAAATTTCTCATTGCCTCGAACTGTCTCTCCAAACAATCCATTCGATCAGATAGGATTCGCAACCAATGGCATTTATTGCAGATATAATCCTCAGTAACACATAAACTCTCCCTAAACTCCAACATCCAACAAGAAGAGCATATCGCTGTACTACAGGTCATGTTTGCTGCCTCCAATCTACAGACCCAGAAAATAGTACTGTCTTATTCCTCTACAAAACACTGCTCCAGGCTAACATAATACTAATGGCTTATATTTTTAAGTTTAATCAAAAGACATATCTCAATATAATATATAATATAGAAAGAACCCACTCTACTCACTACTGCAGACTTCCTGTAAGGCCACACTTAAAAATATTCACTTATCTGTTTCTGTGCAGTGACCTCTCCCAAACAGGTTCCTCCAGGATTCATTGTGAATTTCACTGTTTGTTAATTTTCCCAGACGCACTCCAATGTCCAACGATACATGAATTCAAACGGTAAAGGCAGTAACTGTGCAGGTTCATTGCTGTATCAGTTAGCAGAGTGAGTTTCTTAATTTGGAACAATTTGGTCCTGAGGCTTCCTTTCTTGGATACCTTGTCAAATTAATTGGCAGGTCCTGAAGCTCAGGGACAATTGGGTTTCAGCGCCATCAGATTATCTAGATACAGATCATCTGTATTACATAACTAGGGTAGGCTTTATTTGTGTTAGCTATGCTTTGGATTTCATTTGTTGCCTATTGAGCCATAACAGACACATGGAGTGTAGGTCCTACTTGATTAACTCTTCAGGAATTGGAACTTTGGGATTTAAGCAAGCATTAATCATGTTCCTGATGCAGGTCTAGCTTTGAGTGTGGTTAATCATGACTTTTCATTTTGTATCCAAGAAGGTTATTGTTCCAATTTCAGTAAAACTGCAGTATTCCCTTTGCTACTATTTGCAACGAAGCCAGTTGCACTGTATTCTACTTTTAGTTTTGTACCCTAAATTGCAATCTTACATTACTACTTTCTAAACCTTGTAAGGTCTTAGACTGTGGCACAATTATTGATGTAAATGTAGGAATCAGGGTTTTCTGTTTTTATTTCTGACTTTACTGAATTTTAAGTGTTGGACTTATGAAGGCAGTGTCTGGTTATGGTGCACGTTTCCCTGAGGGTTGGTGTGTCTGTCTAATTAAGCTGCAAGCTGAGGAATGAGGCTCACTAAACAGGAGTCTTCTATGATTCTTATGTTAAGTGAGTTCCAGCAAGATTTAAGATATCCATGTGTGTCTATGCAGAAAAATATTAGCATTTATGTTGCTGGGTCAACTGTATTCACCTGGCTGCTGCTATATATATTTTCCAGAATGTCTTAAATGTCTCCTTGGTTTTTTTAAAATCATACTTTAAATCATAAAGGGGTGACCTTTTATAGGTGTTTTATAAAATCATGTGGGATATAGATAAGGTGAATGGCAGGTGTTTTTTGTCCCCCCGAGGGTGGAGGATTTCAAGACTAAGGGGCCTATATTTAAAGTGAACGGAGAAAAATTTAGAAAAGACATGAGGGGCAATTTTTCCACACAATGGTTGGTGAGTGAAATGAACTTCCAGAGGAAGTGGTGGATATGGGAACAGTTAGAATGTTTAAAAGACAATTGGATGAGTACATAAATAAGAAAAGTTTGGAAGAATCTGGGCCAAGTGCAGGCAGTTTGGTTTAGAATTATGGTTGGCATGGACTGGTTGGACCAAAGGGTCTGTTTCCATGCTATATGACTTTGATTCTGTGATTCCCTTTGAATAAAGACAAAAGTCTCATTTGTTTTCCTATTACATGCTGAACTTTATTGCTAGCTTTTTGTGATTTAGTTTAGTCACTGTTACCCACTAGTTTTTTGATTGTGGGGAATTTTGTGATGGTAATTCCATTGAATATAAAGTGGCACTGGTTAGGTTTTTCTTTTTTTGGAAATGGTCGTTGCCTGACATTTGAGTGGCATGAATGATACTTACCACTTGTCAGCAGGCACTGGGATATTGTCCAGATCTTACTGCTTGTGAATATGGTCTACTTCAGGAGTTGAGTTTGTGAATGGTGCAGAAAGTTGTGCAATCATCAGTGAACTTTTGTCATGAGGTGATTTTACACAGAGTAGTTCAGATCTGGCATGTTCAGATCTGCCTCGACTACCTGACCGTGTAGTAGAGGCAGATTCAATCAGTGCCTTCAAATGAATTGAATAATTAACTGATAAAAACAATTGTTGGGTTTTGGGGAAAAAGGTGTGCAAATATGTCTCAGCAAATTACGCAGGACAGCTGGCACAAACTCAACTGGTAAAATGCCCCCCATCTGTACTTTATCTGTAGAACATAGAACATTACAGCGCAGACCAGGCCCTTCAGCTCTCGATGTTGCGCCACTCTGTGAAACCAATCTGAAGGCCATCTAACCTACACTATTCCATTTTCATCGATATGCCTATCCAATGACCATTTAAATGCCCATAACGTTGGCGAGTCTACAACTGTTGCAGGCAGTGCGTGCCAGGCCTTACTACTCTTTGAGTAAAGAAACTACCTCTGACATCTGTCCTATACCTATCACCCTTTAGTTTAAACCTATCCCCCCTCGTGCTAGCCATCACCATCCGAGAAAAAAGGCTCTCACTGTCCATCCTATCTAATCCTCTGCTTATCTTATTAGTCTCTATTAAGTCACCTCTCAACCACCTTCTCTCAAACGAAAGCAGCCTCAAGTCCCTCAACCTTTCCTCGTATGACCTTCCCTCCATACCAGGCAACATCCTAGTACATCTCTTCTGTACCGTTTCCAAAGCTTCCACTAACGCAGTGACCAGAACTGCATGCAGTGCTCCAAGTGTGGCCACACCGGAGTTTTGTACAGCTGCAGCATGACCTCATGGTTCCGAAACGCGACCTCTCTACCAATAAAGCCTAACACACCCTATGCCTTCTTAACAGCCCTATCAACCTGGGTGGCAACTTTCAGGGATCTATGTACATGGACACCGAGATCTCTCTACTCATCTACACTACCAAGAATCTTACCATTAGCCCAGTATTCTTTATTTCTGTTATTCCTTCCAAAGTGAATCACCTCACACTTTTCCACATTAAACTCCATTTGCCACCTCTCAGCCCAGCTCTGCAACTTATCTATGTCCCTCTGTAACCTACAACATCCTTCGGCACTATCCACAATGTGCTGACCTTCGTGATGTCCGCAAATTTACTAACCTATTCTTCTACACTCTCATCCAGGTCATTTATGAAAATGGCAAACAACAGTGTACCTAAAACAGATCTTTGCGGTACACCACTAGTAACTGAACTTCAGGATGAACACTTCCCATCAATAGGGTTAGGGTTAGCTATCTCTATCTCTTTGGGCTAGCCAATTTCTGATCCATGCCTAAATCCCATGCCTCTGTATTTTGTGCATTAGCCTACCATGGTAAATCTTATCAAACACCTTACTGAAATCCATATGCACCACATCAACCGCTTTACCCTCATCTATCTGTTTGGTCACCTTCTCAAAGAACTCAGTAAGGTTTGTGAGGCATGACCTACCCTTCAAAAAAAAACCATGTTGACTATACCTAATCAAATTATTCCTCTCTCGATGATCATAAATCTTATCTCTTATACCCTTTTCCAACGCTTTATCCATAACCGAAGTAAGACTCACTGGTTTATAATTACCAGGGTTGTCTTTACTCCTCCTCTTGAATAAGGGAACAACATTTGCTATCCTCCAGTCTTCTGGTATTATTCCTGTAGAAAATGACGATATAGAAATCAAAGGCAAAGGCTCTGCAATTTCCTGCCTGGCTTCCCAGAGAATCCTAGATTCTCCTCAACAATATTGTCTGTTTCCAGTATGAATACTGGAAAATATTCACTTCGCGCTTTCCCTATCTCCTCTGACTCCACGCAAAACTTCCCACTACTGTCCTTGATTGACCCTAATCTTACTCTAGTCATTCTTTTGTCCATTTATATACCTATAGAAAGCTTTAGGGTTTTCCCTGATCCTATCCACCAGCAACCTTTCATGTCCCATCCTCGTCATCTTAGCTCTCTTTAGGTCTTTTCTGGCTACCTTGTAACAATTGCCCTAACTGAGCCTTCACAGCTCATCCTAACATAAGCCTTCCTCCTCTTGTCAAGAGATTCAACTTCCTTCGTAAACCATGGCTTCTGCGCTCACCAACTTCCTTCCTGTCTGACAGGTGCATACTTACCAAGGACACACAGTAGCTGTTCCTGGAATAAGCTCCACATTTCTATTGTGCCCATCCTATGCATCCTAAATCGTGTCTAATCGCATCATAATTGCCTTTCCTCCAGCCGTGGTTCTTGCCCTCCGGTGTATACCTATCCCTTTCCAATACTAAAGTAAACATAACTGAATTGTGGTCACTATCACCAACGTGCTCACCCACCACCAAATCCAGCAGCTGGCCAGGTTCATTACCCAGTACCAAATCAAATGTGGCCTCTCCCTTTGTTGGCCTGTCTACAGACTGTGGCAGAAAACCCTCCTGCACATAATGGACAAAAACTGACCCATCTAAAGTACTCGACCTATGGTATTCTCAGTCAATTTTTGGAAAGTTGAAGTCCGCCATAACAACTACCCTATCACTCTCGCTCCTACCAGGAATCACCTTTGCTATCCTTTCCTCTACATCTTTGGAACTATTTGGAGACCTATAGAAAACCTCCAACAGCGTGACCCCCTTTCCTGTTTCTAATCTCAGCCCCATACTACTTCAGTTTATGAGCCCTCAAACGTCCTTTCTGCAGCCGTAGTACTGTCCTTGACTAACAATGCTGCACCCCCACCTCTTTTACCATCTTCCCTATTCTTAGTGAAACATCTAAACCCCAGAACCTGCAACACCATTCCTGTCCCTGCCTTACCCATGTCTCTGAAATGGCCACAACATTGACATACCAGGTACCAACCCATGCTGCTAGTTCACCCACCTTATTCCAGATGCTCTTGGCATTGAAGTAGACACACTACAAACCAACATTTTGCTTGCCGGTGCCCTCTTGCGAGCCTGAAACCTTATTTTGGACTTCCCTACTCTCAACCTCCTCTATACTCAAATTACAATGTATGTTCCCATTCCCCTGCTGAATTAGTTTAAACCCAACCAAGGAGCATTCCCAAACTCCCCCACCCCAAAC
>NC_057729.1:60433438-60441214 GCF_004010195.1 Chiloscyllium plagiosum | reverse complement strand
GATAGAGCTCACAGTATTCAGGCTAATGGATTAACATGGATCGAGGATTGGTTAGCTTAGAAAACAGGGAGTCGGGGATTAATGGAACTTTTTCAGTAAAGAGTGAAATGCCACAAGGATCAGTCTTAAGGCCTCAATTATTTACTATCTATATTAGTGGCTGGGGGAAGGGGTCAGAGAATAATGTATCCAAATTTGCTGAAGATTCAAAAATAGATGGGGGGGCATGTTATGATGAGAATATAAGGAACTTGCCAGGAATTGAGTGAGTGGACAAAAACATTGTAGATAGAGTTTAATGGAGAAACATGTGGTATGGACAATCAAAGAAGTAGGTTATTATTTAAATGAGGAGAGACTCTAAAAAGAGCAGTTTAGGGGATTCTGAGTGTTCTTGTGCAAGAAACACAAAATGTTAGCAAGTAACTAAAGTGGCAAATGGAATTGTGAGCTTTTCTTTGGAGCTTGGGGTTTAAAAATAGAGAATCTTGTTTTGAGCTCTCCGGAGTGTTGGTGAGACTGTACCCAGAGCACTGTGGACAGCTTTGGTCCTGTATTTAGGAAAGAATAGATTGACACTGAAAGCAGTTCAAAAGAGATTCATGGGATGAAGGGATTGACATATGAAGAACAGTTAAATGTGAAGTTAGGCATTTCGTCGTGAGAGTTTAGAAGAATAAGGGGTTAAGGGGTGTTCGTATTGAAACCTCTGAGGAGTTTGACAGGTTTGATGTTGAGAAGATGTTTCCACCAGTGGGGGGTGGGGGGGGGGGGGGGGAGTCTGGAATTAAGGGACTGAGTTACAGAATCAGGGACACTCAGTTAAACTGAGATGGGAAGGAATTTCTTCTCCCAGAGGCATATGAATGTCTGGAATTCTCAATCTCAGAGCGTTGTGAAGGCTCAGTCACTGGAAGTATTTAACGAGGATGGGGACAGATTTTTGAAGTGTCAGGGAATTTGAGGCCACAAGAAGGTGGCCTGGAGGAGGAGTTGAGGTCTGTGTCTGACCAGCCAAGATCTTATAGGATAGGGACAGGTTCGAGGGGCTGAATGGTCTACCCCTGCTCCCATTTTGTCTGTTTAATGTGTAAACATTGAAGCCGTTAGCTGGTGTTTGGTTTAGTATAATCAAGGAGAAAGTGAGGGCTGCAGATGCTGGAGATCAGAGCTGAAAAATGTGTTGCTGGAAAAGCGCAGCAGGTCAGGCAGCATCCAGGGAACAGGAGAATCGACATTTCGGGCATAAGCCCTTCTTCAGTATAATCAAGAATTACTTCAGCTTAGAACAAACTCAGAGAATGACATGTTTTAGGGCAGTTTTAGAGGACATTTCAGTGAAGTCAGAATAGGAACATAGTGAGAGAGAAAAACAAAGGAACAGTAGGAAGCCATTCAGCCCCTCAAGCCTGTTCCACCTCTCATTAAGCTCATGGCTGATCTGTGCCTAACTCCACATACCTGCCTTTCATTCATATGCTTAACAAAAATTTATCTATCTCAGATTTAAAACAACAATTGACCTAGCATCCATTGTTATTTGTGGAAGAGAGTTCTAAACCTCTCCCACCCTGTGTGTGTGTCGAAGTGCTTCCGAACGTCTCTCCTGAATGGTCTGGCCCTCATTCTCAGACTATTCCCTAGTTCTAGAATCCCCAACCAGTGGAAATGGTTTATCTTTATTGACCCTGCAACTCCTCAGGTACTGAAGCAGTCCATTTCAAATGCAACAAGATCTGGAGAATATCCAGGCTTGAGCTGACAAGTGGCAAGTAACATTTGTGCTACACTAATACCAGGCAATGACTATATCCAACAAGAGAATCTAACCATTGCCCATTGATGTTCAGTGACATGACCCACTATCAACATCCAGCGGATTACCATTGGCCTGAAACTGAACTGGACTAGTCACATGAACAATATGTCCTCAAGAGCAGGTCAGAGGCTAGGAATACTGCGGTGAGTAACTCCCCTCCTGACTCCTCAAAGCCTGTCCACCACCTACAAGGCACAAGTCAGGAGTGTGATGGAATACTCATCATTTGCCTGGATGGGGCAGCTCCAACAGCACTCAAGAAACTTGACTCTATTGAAGACAAAGTAGTTTGATTGGCACCACATCCATAAACATTCATTCACTCTCAGTAGCAGCAGTGTATACTATCTCCAAGCTACACTGCAGAAATTCACCAAGGTTCTTTAGATAGTATCTTCCAAACCCATGACCATTTCCACCTAGAAGACACAGGTAACAGATACATGGGAACACCAGCCCACGCAAGTTCCCCTCCAAACCACTCACAATCCGGATTTGGAAATATGTTGCAGTTCCTTCACTGTCACTGGGTCAAAATCCTGGAATTCCACAGCAGATGGACTGCAGCAGGTCAAGAAGGCAGCTCACTTTCTCAGTGTAGGGATGGCTAATTCCTGTAAATGCTGGCCCAACAAGTGGCACCCACATTCCATGAATGAATCAAAATTAAAATTCTAGAGGGTAATTTTGGGTGAACCACATTTCTGTGGGTCTGGAATCACGTGTAGGCCAGATCAGGTAAGGAAGGCAGATTTTCTTCCCTGAAGGATATTAGTGAATCAATCTTTCTGAGAATCAGCAATGGTCACCTTTTGTTAACTTCTCATTCCCGTTTTATTGAATTAGAATGCCACTGTCTGTCATGTGCCCGCTGAGCATGATCCAGGGCTCGTTCTTTACTTGTTGGCCGAGGTTATTGGAAATTGTTGGACTTGATGATGACATGGTTTTGCTATTGAGAGTTCGTCTCGGTCAAATGAGATTGTGGACTGATGGGTTTAGTCCAAAGCAGGTGCCAGGTAGTGGTTATTTGGAAGCAATGATTTCAGTCTTGCCAATTGGTGGGAAATTCTGCTCAGTTCTGGATGTCATACAACCTGATAATTTAGCAACAATAGAGAAATGTAAGTGGAAGTGGTGAGCTGAGTACCCCTGAAACTGAGCACTGTGTGTTTGTCTGATGTGTTCAATACACAGGGTATGGATGAGAAATAGGAAGGATCAAGGATAGACACGTGTAGGACACCAGAGTGGGAACAGGAAAGGAAGATTGTCTGTTGCAATGAGACAGGTAGGGACAGAGACAGGTAGGGACAGAGACAGGTAGGGACAGAGACAGGTGAGAGCAGCCCCCACACCTGGGTGATGGTGGGGAGGGGCTAATGGAGCTTAGTGTGATCATTGAGTCCAAGCTGTTAAGGGTTGAGGGGGAGTGTGGCCTGGTGTGGCGGTAATGTCACTGGGCGAGTAATCCTGAAGCACAGGTTTGTGATCTGGGACATGGGTTAAAACCCACCATGGCCAAAGGTAACATTTGAATTCAATAAAAATCTGGAAATAAAAGCTTTTCTGATGATGACCATTTAACTATTGTTAATTGTTGGAAAATGTCCTTTAGGGAAAGAAACTGCCATGGTTACCTAGTGAGGCCTACACGAGACTCCAGACCCACAGCAATGTGGTTGACCCTTAACTGCCCTCTGGATAATAGATGCTGGCCCATCCAGTGAAACCCATGAATGAATTTAAAAAGGTGCAAAGTGGGAAAACAGAAGACGAAACATTTACTTTTGTCACAGTCTTACAGGGTGTGAGCCTGATGCAGGTACTGAGCTCTGCACATATCCAGGACAAGTCAGGGATTAGTGAAACCGATTTGACAGGTTCCTGGCTGCAGATACACACTGTGTCCAGGTCAGCATGGTGGGACAGACAGGGTTTGCTGTGTAGCCAGGCTGCGCGGAATGGGAAGGGTGCTGGGTAGGACTGGTCTGGTCTGGTCTGGTCTGGTCTGGTCTAGGCTGGTCTGGTCTGGACTGGTCTAGGCTGGTCTGTACTGGTCTAGGCTGGGCTGGGCTGGGCTGGTCTGGGCTGGGTTGGGTTGGGCTGGGCTGGTCTGGTCTGGGCTGGGTTGGGCTGATCTGGTCTGGGCTGGGCTGGTCTGGGCTGGGGTGGTCTGGTCTGGTCTGGGCTGGGCTGGTCTGGGCTGGGGTGGTCTGGTCTGGGCTGATCTGGGCCGGTCTGGTCTGGTCTTGGCTGGTCTGGTCTGGGCTTGGCTGGTCTGGGCTTGGCTGGTCTGGTCTGGGCTGGTCTAGTCTGGGCTGGTCTGGGCTGGGATGGTCTGGTCTGGGCTGGGCTGGTCTGGGCTTGGCTGGTCTGGTCTGGGCTTGGCTGGTCTGGTCTGGGTTTGGCTGGGTTGGGCTGGGGTGGTCTGGGCTGGTCTAGTCTGGGCTGGGTTGGGCTGGTCTGGTCTGGGCTGGTCTGGTCTGGGCTGGACTGGTCTAGGCTGGTCTGGACTGGTCTAGGCTGGTCTGGGCTGGGTTGGGCTGGCCTGGACTGGTCTAGGCTGGTCTGGGTTGGGTTGGGCTGGGCTGGGCTTGGCTTGGCTGGTCTGGGCTGGGCTGGTCTGGGCTGGTCTGGGCTGGTCTGGACTGGTCTGGGCTGGTCTGGACTGGTCTAGGCTGGTCTGGGCTGGGTTGGGCTGGTCTGGTCTGGTCTGGGCTGGGCTGGGCTTGGCTGGGCGGGTCTGGGCTTGGCTGGTCTGGTCTGGTCTGGGCTGGGCTGGGCTTGGCTGGGCTGGTCTGGGCTGGTCTGGTCTGGTCTGGTCTGGTCTGGTCTGGTCTCGTCTGGGTTGGGCTGGGCTGGGCTGGGCTGGGCTGGTCTGGGCTGGGCTGGATCAGTAGTGCTGGAAGAGCACAGCAATTCAGGCAGCATCCGAGGACAGGCAAAAACGTCGATTTTGCCTGTCCTCGGATGCTGCCTGAATTGCTGTGCTCTTCCAGCACCACTGATCCAGAATCTGGTTTCCAGCATCTGCAGTCATTGTTTTTACCTGGGCTGGGCTGGGCTGATCTGGGCTAGTCTGGTCTGGACTGGGCTTGGCTGGTCTGGCCTGGGCTGGGCTGGGCTTGGCTGGTCTGGTCTGGCCTGGGCTGGGCTGGGCTGGTCTGGTCTGGTCTGGGCTGGGCTGGGCTTGGCTCGGCTGGGCTGGTCTGGGCTGGTCTGGTCTGGTCTGGGCTGGGCTGGGCTAGTCTGGTCTGGGCTGGTCTGGTCTGGGCTGGTCTGGTCTCGTCTGGGTTGGGCTTTGCTGGTCTGGGCTGGGCTGGTCTGGGCTGAGGTGGTCTGGTCTGGGCTGGGCTGGGCTGATCTGGGCTAGTGTGGTCTGGACTTGGCTGGTCTGGTTTGGGATTGGCTGGTCTGGTCTGGGCTGGGCTGGTCTGGTCTGGTCTGGTCTGGGCTGGGCTGGTCTGGTCTGGTCTGGTCAGTTCTGGGCTGGTCTGGTCTGAGCTGGTCTGGTCTGGTCTGGACTGAGAGAACAGTTAAATGCGTGGCTACAGGGATGGTGCAGGAGGGAGGGATTCCGGTATCTGGATAACTGGGGTTCTTTCTGGGGAAGGTGGGACCTCTATAAACAGGATGGTCTACACCTGAACCTGAGGGGCACCAGTATCCTTGGTGGGAGGTTTGCTAGTGCTCTTGGGGAGGCGGTTTAAACTAACTCTACAGGGGCATGGGAACTCAGACTGTAGCTTTAGGGTGCAGGACCTGGAGTGCAGGGAGGTTAGGAACATGGCACCAATTTCAAAGGAGGGTGCCTGTAAACAGGAAAGTGGCTTGAAGTGTGTATACTTCAATGCAAGAAGTATACGAAATAAGGTAGGTGACTTTGCAGCGTGGGTTGGTACCTGGGACTTCGATGTTGTGGCTATTACGGAGACATGGCTAGAACAGGGACAGGATTGGCTGTTGCAGGTCCCAGGGTTTAAATGTTTTAGTAGGGTCAGAAGTGGGGGTAAAAGAGGGGGAGGTGTGGCATTGCTTGTCAAAGATAGTATTACAGCTGTGGAAAGGACGATGGATGAAGACTCGCCATCTGAGGTAGTTTGGGCTGAGGTTAGGAATAGGAAAGGTGAGGTCACCCTGTAAGGAGTCTTTTACAGGCCTCCTAATAGCCCTAGAATCATTGAAGAAAGGATAGGGAAGGTGATTCAGGAGATGAGTGACAGTAATAGGGTGGTTGTTATGGGGGACTTTAACTTTCCTGATATTGATTGGGAAAGCTATAGCTCAAGTTCGTTAGATGGGTCAGTGTTTGTTCAATGTGTACAGGAGAGTTTCCTGACACAATATGTAGACAGGCCAACAAGAGGTGAGGCCATACTGGATTTGGTTCTGGGTAACGAACCAGGCCAGGTGTTAGAATTAGAGGTAGGTGAGCACTTTGGGGATAGTGACCATAATTCGGTGATTTTTACTCTCGTGTGGAGAGGGATAAGTGTGTACTACAGGGCAAGAATTATAGCTGGGGTAAGGGAAATTATGATGCGGTGAGGCATGACTTAGGATATGTGGCTTGGAAAAGTAGACTCCAAGGCAAGAGAGCAAATGATATGTGGAACTTGTTCAAGGGGCAACTATTGAGTGTCCTTGATAATTATGTACCTGTCAGGCAGGAAGGAAAGGGTCGTGCGAGGGAGCCGTGGTTTAATAAGGAATTGGAATCCCTTGTTAAATAGAAGAGGGCGGCCTATCTCAAGATGAGACGTGAAGGTTCAATTGGGGCGATTGAGAGTTATAGGGTAGCCAGGAAGGACCTGAAGAGAGAGCTAAAAGCAGCAAGGAGGGGACATGAAAGGTCCTTAGTAGATAGGATTAGGGAAAACCCTAAGGCTTTCTATAGGTATGTTAGGAATAAAAGAATGACTAGGGTAGGAATAGGTCCAGTCAAGGATAGTAGGGGGAAGTTGCGTGTGGAGGCGGAAGAGATTGGGGAGACACTGAATGAATACTTTTCTTCAGTATTCACTCAGGAACAGGGCATTGTCGATGAGAATACTGAGGCACAAATAAGTAGAATGGATGGCTTTGAGGTATGTAGAGAAGAGGTGTTGGAAATCCTGGAAAAGGTGAAAATAGATAAGTCCCCTGGGCCTGATGGCATTTATCCTAGGATTCTCTGGGAAGCAAGGGAGGAGATTGCAGAGCCAATTGCCTTGATTTTAATGTCCTCTTTGTCTACAGGAGTAGTCCCAGAAGACAGGAGGATAGCAAATGTGGTTCCCTTGTTCAAAAAGGGGAGTAGGGATAACCATAGTAACTATAGGCCGGTGAGTCTCACTTCTGTTGTGGGCAAAGTCTTAGAGAGAATTGTAAGGGATAGGATTTATGCACATCTGGATAGGAATAATGTGATCAAAGATAGTCAGCATGGTTTTGTGAAGGGCAAGTCATGCCTCACAAACCTTATTGAATTCTTTGAAAAGGTGACAAAGGAGGTTGATGAGGGGAAAGCGGAAGATGTGGTATATATGGATTTTAGTAAGGCGTCTGATAAGGTTCCCCATGGTAGGCTACTGCAGAAAATACGGAGATATGGCATCGAGGGTGAGTTGGAGGTTTGGATTAGGAATTGGCTGGATGGAAGAAGACAGAGGGTAGTAGTTGATGGCAAAGTTTCTTCATGGAGTGCCGTCACTAGCGGTGTTCCGCAAGGATCTGTTTTGGGACCATTGCTGTTTGTCATTTTTATAAATGACCTGGAAGAGGGGTTAGAAGGTTGGGTGAGCAAGTTTGCGGATGATACGAAAGTCGGAGGAGTTGCTGACAGTGAGGAAGCATGTGGCAGGTTACAGCAGGATATAGAGAAGCTGCAGAGCTGGGCAGAAAGGTGGCAGATGGAATACAATGTAGCTAAGTGCGAGGTGATTCACTTTGGGAAGAAAAACAAAAAGATGGGG
>NC_057729.1:60420553-60433381 GCF_004010195.1 Chiloscyllium plagiosum | reverse complement strand
AGTCGTGAGTTCATGGAATGCGCTGCCAGTAGCAGTGGTGGACTCTCCTTCTTTATGGGCATTTAAACGGGCATTGGATAGGCATATGGAGGATAGTGGGCTAGTGTAGGTTAGGTGGGCTTGGATCGGCGCAACATCGAGGGCCAAAGGGCCTGTACTGCGCTGTATTCTTCTATGTTCTATGATCTGGGCTGGTCTGGTCTGGTCTGTGCTGGTTTGGGCTGGTCTGGTCTGGTCTGGGCTGTGCTGCTCTGGTCTGGTCTGGGCTTAGCTGGTCTGGTCTGGTCTGGGCTGGTCTGGTCTGGTCTGGTCTGGGCTGGGCTGGGCTGGTCTGGTCTGGTCTGGTCTGGGCTGGGCTCGTCTAGTCTGGTCTGGTCTGGGCTGGTCCGGTCTGGTCTGGTCTGTTGTGGTCTGGTCTGGGCTGTCTGGTCTGGTCTCATCTGGACTGGTCTGGGCTGGTCTGCTCTGGTCTGGGCTGGGCTGGGCTGGTCTGGGCTGGGCTGGTCTGGGCTGGGCTGGGCTGGGCTGGTCTGGTCTGGTCTGGGCTGGGTTGGTCTGGTCTGGGTTGGTCTGGTCTGGAGTGGGCTAGTCTGGTCTGGTCAGGGCTGTGCTGCTCTGGGCCTATTTGGTCTGGTCTGGGCTGGGCTGGTCTGGTCTGGTCTGGGATGGTCTGGGCTGGGCTGGGCTGGTCTGGTCTGGTCTGGGCTGGGCTGGTCTAGTCTGGTCTGGTCTGGGCTGGTCTGGTCTGGTCTGGTCTGGTCTGGTGTGGTCTGGTCTGGGCTGGTCTGGTCTCATCTGGACTGGGCTGGGCTGGTCTGGGCTGGGCTGGTCTGGGCTGGTCTGGTCTGGTCTGGGCTGGGTTGGTCTGGTCTGGACTGGGTTGGTCTGGTCTGGAGTGGGCTAGTCTGGTCTGGTGTGGTCTGGTCTGGTCTCATCTGGACTGGGCTGGGCTGGTCTGCTCTGGTCTGGGCTGGGCTGGTCTGGTCTGGTCTGGGTTGGTCTGGTCTGGACTGGGTTGGTCTGGTCTGGAGTGGGCTGGGCTGGTCTTGGCTGGGCTGGACTGGGCTGGTTTGGGCTGGGTTGGGCTGGCCTGGGCTTGGCTGGGCTGGTCTGGTCTGGGCTGTTCTGGGCTGGTCTGGACTGGGCTGGGTTGGGCTGGCCTGGGCTTGGCTGGGCTGGGCTGGACTGAGCTGGTCTGTGCTGGTCTGTGCTGGTCTGGGCTGGTCTGGGCTGGGCTGGTCTGGGCTGGGCTGGACTGGGCTGGGTTGGGCTGGGCTGGGCTGGCCTGGGCTTGGCTGGGCTGGGCTGGTCTACGCTGGTCTGAAGCCGATCCCCCAGTTGTCAGCCTCATCATTTTGGGGCCTCCGTTGTCACAACAGACTGACCACCCTATCCCCCATCCCCCATCCCCCATCTGACAGTGACCCCCATCCCCCCAGCCCCTTAAACTGCTCTGGGGTGAATGTGTAATTACCAGCTTTAATGAAGTGCCTGCCAATATGTGAACTACTACTCAACTAACATTTGATACCACAGTTATTTTACATTCCCTCGACATGGAGCTGTTTTCCATGTCTGTGCTGACCATTTCACTGCAGGTTGCTGGTGCTGGAACTCCAGTGAAGGAATAAATGTATGGAATAAAAGTGGATAAATGTATGGTTATCCACTTTGGTGGCAAGAACAGGAAGACAGATTACTACCTAAATGGAATCAATTTAGGTAAAGGGGCAGTACAAAGAGATCTGGGTGTTCTTGTACACCAGTCAATGAAGGTAAGCATGCAGGTACAGCAGGTAGTGAAGAAAGCTAATAGCATGCTGGCCTTCATAACAAGAGGAATTGAGTATAGAAGCAAAGGACTATGAAAGGATTGGACACTCTGGCAGTAGGAAACATGTTTCCGCTGATGGGTGTGTGCCGAACTAGAGGACACAGCTTAAAAATACAGGGTAGATCATTTAGGATAGAGCTCAGGAGAAACTTCTTCACCCAGAGAGTGAAGGCCCAGTCTCTGGATTCATTTAAGAAAGAGTTGGATAGAGCTCTCGGGGATTGTGGAATCAAGGGTTATGGAGATAAGGCAGGAACAGGATACTGATTAAGGATGATCAGCCATGATCATATTGAATGGTGGTGCAGGCTCGAAGGGCAGAATGGCCTACTCCTGCACCTATTGTCTATTGAAAGTTTGAAAATAAAATTCCAAAGCACAGAAATTATTAAACTAGTATTTACAAGAATGATTCTAGGAATGAGGAAATTCAACAGTGAGGATTGATTGTTGGGGAAAAGGCTGACAGGGGATTTGATAGAGATTTTAAAAGTCATGAGTGGATTAAGCTGTCAGAGGAAGTGGTGGAGGCTGGTACAATTACAGCATTTAAAAGGCATCTGGATGGGGATATGAATAGGAAGGGTTTGGAGGGGTATGGGCAAGTGTTGGCAATTGGGACCAAAGGGTCTGTTTCCGTGCTGTATGACTGAATAGTTAAGGAGAAACTGTTCCCACTTGTAAAAGGAACAAGGAGGAGAGGACACAAGATGCAAAATGAGGAAAAAGACCACTTGCATTTAGCGAGTAGTTAAAGTCTGGGATATACTGCCTGGAAATGTGGTGGAGGCAGGTTCAATGGAGACATTCAAGAGGCTATTGGATGGTTATTTAGATTAGATTACTTACAGTGTGGAAACAGGCTCTTCGGCCCAACAAGTCCACACTGAAAAGCAACCCACCCAGACTCATTCCCCTACATCTAACTCTACGGGCAATTTAGCATGGCCAACCCACCCTAACCTGCACATTTTTGGACTGTGGGAGGAAACCGGAGCACCCGGAGGAAACCCACACAGACACGGGGAGAACGTGCAAACTCCACATAGTCAGTCACCTGAGGCAGGAGTTGAACCTGGGTCTCTGGCGCTGTGAGGCAGCAGTGCTAACCACTGTGCCACCGTGCCACCCATTTGGAGAGTGATAGTTTGCAAAGGTATATGAGAAAGGCAGGAATTGACACTGAGTAATGATGCTGGTTTGAAATGCCATTTTAGGTTCAATGGGCCAAATGGCCTCCTGTGTTGTAACAATTCTGTATTCAATTTTCCAATATAGAGGCATCAGAGAAGGTAGAGAAAAGATTAAGAAAGCTGACACCTGAGCTAACACCATGATAAATAACAGCAATACAGAGAAGCACAAGACTAGGATTTATCTTCAGAGAGGACAGGATTGAGGAGTAACTTCATTCAGATTCAGGAAGGGACCAAGTAGAGAAGATGTTTTCTTTTGTGGGTGAGACCAGAACGAGGGCTATATAAAAATAAGACAGACAGCGGCAAATCCAGGTGGGAATTCGGGAGGAAGCTATTCCCCAGGGAGTGGGGAGAATGTGGAACTCATTCCTGTAGGCTTGTGTAGTGTTGATAATTTAACAGTAAACTGGATAAACCTGAGGAGGAGAGACGATAATTCCATTAGATATAGGAACAGAATTAGGCCATAAGGCCCAGTCAGTCTGCTCTGCCATTCGATTGTGGCTGATATGTTTCCTAACCCCATTCTCCTGCATGTTCCCCATAACCTTTGATCCCCTTACCAATTAAGAAACTATCTCAGTCTTAATTACCCTCAATGCAACTGAAAACAACCTTTCGTTTAAAGCCCTGTTCTCAGCCCTAGTTATTTGACTTGCCAGGACTCTGCTCCCCATATGATTCAGATGGAGCCCGTCCTATCAGAACAGGCCCCTCCTTCCCCAGTACTTCAAACCCATTTCTCCCACACCAATCTTTGAGCCACACATTTGCCCCTTTAATCTTGTTGACCCTGTGCCAATTTGTTTGGGGTGCAGGTAGTAACCCAGCAACAATTATCTTTCTGGTTTGGATTTTTAATTTAGTCTGAGCTGCTCATATTTCCTCAGCAGAATCTTTTTCCTCTTCCTGCCAATATCATTGGTACCTACATGGTCCACAACTAGATCTTCCCCCTCCCACTCCAAGATCCTCTGCAGCCCAGATCAGATATCCTGAACCCGGGCACTAAGTAGGCAGCACAGCGTTTGGGACTCTCGATGCTGGCCACAGTGAACAGTGCCTATTCCCCTGACTATACTCTCCCTGATCACAAAATCATTTCTCTTTTCTCCCATCTCTTGAATGACTCCCTGTATGTTGTTGCTACGGTCAGTTTGTTCATCCTCCCTGCAGCCCCTACTCTCACCCACACGGGGCAAGAATCTCAAACCTGTCAGACAAGCTCAAGAGCTGAGGCTCCTTCGGCATTACCTCCCGGATCCCTCTACCTGCTTGGCTGGTAGTCGCAGCCTCCTGTCCCTGATCACTGACTGGATTTGAGGTAGTTAATGTAAGGGATGTAACTGCCTCCTGAAACACAGCATCCAAGTAACTCTTCCCCCTCCCTGATGTGTGGCAGAGTTCGATGCTTAGACTGCAGCTCATGCACTTGGAGCCAGAGTTCCTCAGGCACTCAGCACTTATTCCAGATGTGGTCACTCTCAACCCCAATGGGGTTCACCATCTCTCACATCATGCAGTTGATCTGGCCTCCCTGTTTAATTATTTAGTTCCTAATTTGATTTTTAAAAATTTCATAGTGGCCTGTAAATATTTCCTCTATTTACCTTCACCGGAAAGTAACCTATCATCAATTGTCAAGTTAGCAGCTGTCCCCAACCAATGGGCTTCTGATTTTCCTGTGATGTCAGTGCTGGGCCCCAAACCTGAGCTTCAGTCTCTCTCGGGCTGTGTCTCACTCTGGATGTGATTGCTCCTTCCTGACCATACTGTGCTTGCACAGAGAAGAATCTGCTGATGGACAGAGATGACGTGCAGTGGGAGAATGCTCATGTAGGATACAGACAGCAGTATGTAGAAGATGGGCTGAATGGCCTGTTTCTGTGCTGGGAATTCTACACAGGTTTTTGTGAATCAAGGAACGTGTGGGCGCACCCTGTTCCTCAGCAGTGAACCCGCTGAGTTAGCTTTGAGCAGGAAGGAAGTGAGACTGTTTACTGATTACGTTCCAATGGTTTTGGTCTTATATCTTCCGGCAACAATCTCCAATTCTCTGCTAACTGGTTTTTGCTGGAGCTTTTCTGCTATTCTCTGCCTCCGAAACCGTTTTGCCACAGTCTCAAGCTGGGTATTGAGGGGAGCAGCTCTCAGAGGTAGGAGGACGCATGGCTGCCTGTGGCTCCCTCTCTGAATCTGACTGGGGGAGTTTCTCAGGAGCTGCCTGTCACTGAGTAATGTGTCATTGAGCTTGGCTTTGTGTTACCACCATAACACAAATGTCCAGCCAGGACATGGATGTAACTTCTTTTGGCCGACTCTCAAATAGGGAGATCCAGCTGAGTTGTGTTATCACTGACTTAATCCAGTGACCCAAGGAAGGTTATGGGGACCCGGGTTCAAATCCCACCATGGCAGGTGAGATTCAGTAAAAATCTGGAATTAAGAGTCTAATGATGACACTGTTGATTGTTGGAAAAACCCATCTGGGTCACTAATATCCTTTCGGGAAGGAAACTGCCATCCTTACCCAGTCTGGCCTACATGGGACTGCAGACCCACAACGATGTGGTTGACTCTTTACTGCCCTCTGGGATGGGCAATAATCGCTGACCAGCAATGTTCTCGTTCTGTGAATGAATTTTAGAAAGTTTCCATCGCCCTTAATTTACAGGAGGGTCAGCAGGAACATTGAGAGTTCATTGTGTAAGAGAAGCTTTTCTACTACAGAGGAATATCTCCTTCGAGAGAGAGTGAGCGAGAGAGAGAGACAGAAGCTGTGCCTAAAAACTGTTTAGACAGTGTGAACTACCTGTCATTTATTGTTTTTGGCCAATAATAATGGTGCCCGATGGTTCACAGTGAGTTGTAGCAGCCTCTATTAGATAGTGAGGCAGGGTGGAGTAACACAGAAAGTACATTAAATAGCGGCTGAGGTGGAGTTTGATGCACAAAGACTGTTTCTAAGGTTACGAGATGTAATTGTTCTAAATAGGTACATTCTGAGATGGTCAGATTTGCTGCTAGCACAGCTGAGCTAGTATTGTATTGTCCGTGCCTCATTGCCCCAGAGATGATGATGGTGAGCTGCTTTCTTGATTCCTGCAGTCCTTGAGGTGCAGCCACACTGCTTTTTGGTGGCACTGGAACCTTGGTCCTAGAGGAATAAGTAGACCATTCTGCCCTTCGAGCCTGCTTTACTATTCATTTGAGATCATGGGCTATCTGAGTGGTTGAGGGAGCTCTGTTGGTGTTGAAACTGTGGTGAAATATTTCTCAGGCAGGAAGGAGAGTGACTTAGAGGGTGGTGTTTCCTTATTGTGAGCTAAATCATCACTTTGGTTAATGATCAAATTTGACTAAATTACTGTCTTATACGTTAAACATTTTCAGTTCAGAATGGTGTTGAAGGATGATAAAGACCATCGAAGGTCATGGTTTCCTCGGTATTGAGATGGATTTTAACACTGTCCACGCCTTCAAGACAAGCGGGAGCTGAAAGATTCTCAGCTGAGCTGCAACATGGCCTATAATTCAAGGAAGTTTTGCAAAAGGATAAAAGTTTTCCTTGTGATCTGTTGTTTTGTACTTCCGTTATACTTTATCTACAGTCACAGTCTGGTAAAGGAAGGAGCTCTGTGTGCAAACAAAGCCTGTAGCTGTGAGAGCTGTGTTTCAGACCGAGGTATCTCCCATTGGTTTGACGTGCGGTTTAACTCAAGTATTCAGCCACAATTGACCAGCAGCAATGAAAAGATCCCTCAGGACATCCTCCTGTGGTGGTTGGTAAGTCAATCCAGAATTGATTTTAAACACGGAATTTTTAAGCATGGAATTTTTAAACATGGAATTTTGTGGCCCATCCCTAACAATCCTTGAAAGTGTTGGTGTGGCACGATGCACTGTGCTCTGTGAAGCTGCTATAAAGGTAGTTCCAGGATTCTGACCCAGGGACAGTGAAGGGACAGTTGAATATTTCCGAGTCAGGATGGCGAGTGATCGGAGGGGATCTTGCAGGGAGTGATGCTCCCATTATTCTTGTCCTTTGGGATGGTAGTGCTTGTCAGTTTAATGGGCACCATTAGCATTTATCCTTTTTTCTATCTGTTACTGTCGGGGGGGGGGGGGGGGAAGGCTGAGAGCTCAGTGAAGCAATTATTGTGTTTTATTTTCAAATGAGGGACATTAAAGCAGGGAACGAAGTGTGTTCCCTTTTCTTGTGGTGCAGTGGTACTGCCTCTTCCTCTTTACCAGGAGGCCTGGGTGCAAGTCCCACCTACCTCAGAAGTGTGTGGTACCTTCTCTGAACAGGTTGGTTATAAAATAGAATAAAATGGCACGGTGGCTCAGTGGTTAGCAATGCTGCCTCACAGCACCAGGGTCCCAGGTTCGATTCCAGCCTCGGGGCGACTGCGTGTGTGGAGTTTCGCATTCTTCCCGTGTCTGCGTGGGTTTCCTCTGGGTGCTCCGGTTTCCTCCTCCAGTCCAAAAGATGTGCAGATCAGGTGAATTGGCCATGCTGAATTGCCCATATTGTAAGGTGCATTAGTCAGAGGGAAATTAGTCTGGGTGGGTTACTCTTCAGAGGGTCGGTGTGGACTTGTTGGGCCGAAGGGCCTGTTTCCACACTGTAGGGAATCTAATCTAAAACAAGTATGTTCCCTTTGCGGAGATTCCTATTTCTGGGTCATGTGCGCAGACACGAGAAATCCCAACTCCTCCAACTTGACTTTTCAGAAGAAGCTGCTGATGCTTTCTGGGTGGTAGTGGGGGGGGTGGGAGGGTTCATGGAGCTGATCTGGGGGTCAGATCGGGTGACACAGGAAGAGCTGTCAGTTACTGAGGAAGTCTGGGTGAAAAGTGAAATGACTTTCCACCATAAGTAAAAATCCAAATGAAAGAACAAAATATTCCTCCAGCCCTCACTCTCCCTCAATCCACTCACTCCCCTGACCCCTATGCCAGTTTAATGTGCCCCCCACAACATCTACTTGCCAACTCATTGGTGTATCCCTCAGGTACCCAACCATAGGAAAGGAATAAAGCTCTATTATTTAAAGTTCTTTGTTGGACACTATATTTTATTGACCAAAGCACTCTCATTGATTAAAATAAACACATATTTTGACAGGTCTCGATTACTTTCACAGTGCCTAAAATGTCTTGACAGGTCTTGACTTTTCGGTGCGTTTTGACAGGTGCTGCCGACACAAGCTTGATCCAGATTCTTATCCTAACCCCTGGCCAATGAGCTCCAGGCAATCAGGCTCCAATGTTGCCCACAAATTTCTGTCGTCACCAGTCATGGAGGTTTTCATTGCTCTAACCCCAGCCATTCCCTGATCCAGACAGAAGGCGTACGGCCTGTGTGGTTTTCTTGTTGTTGGTGTTTTAATGTTCTCTAGCACAAAGTGACACTCTCCTCAGAAGGCTTCTCCAACCCAAATGCTGAATTTTTGGATAAAGTACTGATTGATGGGAAATGGGACAGGGTTCTCTCTGTATCAGATTGCAATGTCTCAGAGTGTCAATGGTTCCATTTTAAATATAAAACTGATGAAGGCAAGGCCTCTGACAATTTCCTCACCATCTCCTGAAGACATGTGCTAGTGCAATGTTCCTCAAATTTATCACAGAATCATAGAATGTTACAGCACAGCAAGAGGCCATTCAGCCCATCATGTTTGCCCTAGTCCCAAGAAAGCTACCCAGCTAGTGCCACTCTCCAGCCCCACCTTCACAACCCCTCTGACTTCATCACTTCCAAATATACCTCCAGCTCCTTTTGAAACTTCTTGTAGAATCCTCCTCTCCCACTCTTCCAGGCAGCACGTTCCAAATCCTAACGATGTTTCTCCTCATCGTACCCCTATCAATCTTGAAGTTGTGACCCATTTATCACCCCTGGTTTTGGCAGCTCCATTGTGAGTGTAGGCAGTGGTTAGACTCGTGCTGTGCTAGTCTCTGACCATGGAATCCTCAATAACATTGGCTAACAGTAACAGTGTCGGGGGAGCAATCTCTGGGAGTGGACCAGTGGATGGTTTGTTGCAGGAGATGAGTTGGAGGCAACTGGGGGAAAGGAAAATGGAATGGATTAAGGTGGGTGCTTTAGTTTGCTTCCTATTCAGTTATGAAGGCACCACACTCAGTGGCAGGAATTCTTAACGTCAGTTCCTCAGGTCCAGGACGCCTAACCACTTGATCATATCCAGACAATTCTCTTCGATATTATCGGGGCTAACTGGATTTGGAATCAGATTTAATTCTGAGCAACCTTTTGTTGTTATTCAGTGTCCAGCTTTTTGTAAATTTCACAATTTGTATCATTTGAAAAACTGCTATTTCTGACTCTTGTTTTTGGGCTGGTCTCAGCCAATCAGCTGCTGAACCCTCAGATATTCTCTCGTTGCCTCCAGCCCAAACCTCTCCTGGTCATCTCCCCCACAGCCTCTTCTGTAACCTCCCACCAACCTGCATTCTCTCCCTGTGCTCATTGGCCTCTGTCAGCTTACAATCCCACATTACACTGACCTGACTCTAAACCATCCCCAATCCCACATCAGCTCCATTCCCTTTGACCCTGATCCTCCCCAGATCCACAATCTGACCCATGGTGACCCCTGATCCCAGCATTGATCTGCCCTGACTCTGGTCGCAACCTTTGACCTGCTCTGACCCTGATCCTACCCTTTGACCTGCGCTGACCCTGATGTTTTTCTAACAGCTGCAGTTGCTGTTTCTCTTCTCAGGGGTTACAGTCTCGGCACCCAAGGATGAGGATGATGTACAGCAGACTTTTCGAGACTATGCCGAAGTTTAATTCTGTAGAGAATAGCCGGTCCTGTCATTGTCGGAGATGTGCCATTGTTGGAAATTCTGGGAATCTCAAAGGATCAAGCTATGGGCAGTTGATTGACTCTCAGGACTATGTAATAAGGCAAGTTTTAAATTCTATCAGCAACACTTTTAACTCACTTTGTACAACAATAAGGTGACAGTGGCATTCCAAAAATTCCTAGCTCCATAACAAGAAAGGCACTTTCCTGATGTTTCCATTCCCCAGGGATTTTCAACATCTATGCCCTGGGTTAGCCTGAAGGCCAACTCAAACCTGGTGAAAACCCAGCATCGTTCTGAAATACTAAAGGGCAGGCAGCAGACTCCCCCGAATCTCCCAGCAGGCCAGAATGGGTTGCTGAAAGTGGAAGAGATGTTTTTGTTTAATTTTAAATTATTGTGGCTCATCTCTTCCTGACCCTGATAAATCCTCTGTCCTGGATTTGGCCCATTGAGCAGAAGGTTAATTGAATCCGCTTAGTCACATGTGCTAGGGTTGTAACCTCAGTGAAGAGGAACTGCTGAGCTCTTTCCTCAATTAAGTGGGTTTCTCATTAGTTTTTTTGCACAGATCATAAGTATTACTAAAATAAAGACACATTTTGTTGAGGCTTTTATCCTGCACTTATCAGGACATTTTGCAAGAATATCTATTCGAGGGGAAAACCAACATTACAACTGCATGAAAGGAGAATGCTGATTAGTTAGCAAGTGGAATCTGATTGTTAGAGGTGTTCGCAAAGAGAATACACTCATTAATACACTCATTGCTATTAGCTGCTGGACTTCAGAAAGGTTGAATCTGATTGGTTAAGACGATACCCTAAGAAATGAACTAGCGAATAGCGGTCATCTAGTTTGTTGAGTTGATACAGAAGCTGTGTATGTAAATAGGAGCAAGTTACGGCTGATGCTGGAATCTGTACAGAAACCAGTAAATGCTGGAGATCACAGCAGGTCAGGTAGCATCCGTGGAGAGTAAGCTAGCGTTTTGAATCGAGATGACTCTTCATCAGAGCTGAAGACTCAAAATGTTAGCTTGCTCTCTCTCCATGAGGGGTGCCTGATCCGTTGTGATCTTCAGCAGTTTTTGTTCTTTGTGTATGTAAGTGTTCTTTCTGTCTCAAAAGAACAGAACCCTGTTTCCAGTAGATGACAGCATGCTACACTGTGAACCTGACCGATGAGCCCAAATTGATTGTTAGTGTCATTTTTTACAAACTCCGATTACCCTGCGCATTTTGTCTGGACAAGGGGAAACGTGTTTTCAGCAAGACTGTGGGCTCCTTTGACAGCCCGTGAAATTGTTCATCTACTGAGTGGAATTCAGAATCTTCTGCTGAAGTGAATCAACCATCCATTAGCCACAAATAGTGCAGTGCGGTGATTTGAGTACATCATTATGAACTGTTACTGTCATAAAGTAGGTTATGCTCCATGCTGAACGTTATGGAATTTGGGATGTTAATAGGTAGTGAATCTCAAGTGCTGGCCAGTTATTATCCAGTTTACCTTAAACATTTTCACTGAATCCTACAGTGCAGATAGAGGTCATTGAGCCCAGCAAGTCTGTACCAACCCTCTGAAGAGCATCCCATGCCCCACCCTGTGACCCACTGTGGGGTTTTTCCCATGGCTAACCCACTTAGCATGCACAACCCTGGACAAAGTAGGACAATATGCCATGAATAATCCACCTAACATACATATCTTTGGTACGGTGAGAGGAAACCAGAGCAAACCCATGCAGACAGTCACCCGAGGCTGGAATTGAACGTGGGACCCTGGTACTGGGAGGCAGCAGTGCTAACCACTGAGCCACTGTGCCATTCCTTAAATTTTACTTAAATTATTCACCCTGCGATGATGAGTCTGTGGAATTTTTTGCCACAGAAAGGGATTGAGGTCAAAATATTGAATGCTTCCAAGAAAGAATCAGCTATCATTCTCAGGGCTTAAGAGATCAAAATGTATAGGGAGAAAGTGGGAACAGGGGACGGAGTTGGATGATCAGCCATGATGACATTAAATGGGGGAACAGACTCAAAGGGCTGAATGGTCAACTTCTGCACTATTTTCTGCGTTTCTGTGTTTTGATAGAGGATCGCTTTTGAATATGTGTGAATTAGTCCACAGCAGTAACATTTTGGTTTTTCTACTTAGAATGAACAGGGCAGTGACCAAGGGATATGAGTTGGATGTGGGCAAGAAAACCACCCACCACTTCATGTACCCAGAGAGTGCAAAGGACCTGGGAGCCAATGTTCATCTGGTACTGGTCCCATTTAAACCTCTGGACCTGCTGTGGTTAGACAATGTCCTGCTGAACAGAAACTTCTTTCTGTAAGTAAAGCATAACCTGAGAAGAACCTAACCCATGATCATGAAAGGATTCCTCAGTTAATTACTGCTGTTTGTGGGTGGGACTTGTCATCGCCATCTTCACTTAAATGAGGATGAATGTCATGGCTTTAAGTTTAAAAACAGATGAAGATAATGGAATGAAATGGCATCGATGGTAGAGTGGTTATGTCACAGGACGGCTAATCCCATAGCTGAAGCTGATGATCTGGGGAAACATTCATATCACACCATACAGCTGGGAATTTAACTTAGTTAACCAGAGAAAATGTAGAATTAAAAAAGACGAAACTCTGTGAGTGACCATTGAATTGCTGGTTTGTGTAAAAGGGCATAGGTTTAGGGTGGAAATGTGTTGCTGGAAAAGCGCAGCAGGTCAGACAGCATCCAGGGAACAGGAAAATCGACGTTTCGGGCATAAGCCCTTCTTCAGGAATGAGGAAAGTTTGTCCAGCAGGCTAAGATAAAAGGTAGGGAGGAGGGACTTGGGGGAGGGGCGTCGGATATGTGATAGGTGGAAAGAGGTCAAGGTGAGGGTGATAGGTCAGACTGGGGTGGGGTGGAGAGGTCAGGAAGAAGATTGCAGGTTAGGAA
>NC_057729.1:60412269-60417903 GCF_004010195.1 Chiloscyllium plagiosum | reverse complement strand
TCCCCCAAGTCCCTCCTCCCTACCTTTTATCTTAGCCTGCTGGACAAACTTTCCTCATTCCTGAGGAAGGGCTTATGCCCGAAACGTCGATTCTCCTGTTCCCTGGATGCTGCCTGACCTGCTGCACTTTTCCAGCAACACATTTTCAGCTCTGATCTCCAGCATCTGCAGATCTCACTTTCTCCTCATAGGTTTAGGGTGAGAGGGGAAAGGTACAAAAGAGACCTAAGGGGCAACCTTTTCACGCAGAGGGTGGTACGTGTATGGAATGAGCTGCCAGAGGATGTGGTGGAGGCTGGTACAATTGCAACATTTAAGAGGCATTTAGATGGGTTTATGAATAGGAAGGGTTTGGAGGGATATGGGCCGGGTGCTGGCATGTGGGACTAGATTGTGTTGGGATATCTGGTCGGCATGGACGGATTGGACCGAAGGGTCTGTTTCCGTGCTGTACATCTCTATGACTCTATCTGTCTGATTGTATCTGACTGCTGGTCACTGTCTCCTGGATAAGCCAATGTTTCCACAATCAACACAGACCCTCAGCACTCTGTGGCTTTCTGCATGATATCCAACATCCCATCCCAACTCGGCTTCTGACCCCGCCACTGCAATGCCAGGTCATATCAGTGGCTGAATTCTTGGTTCTGAGTCAATCCGTTCAAATCCCACTCTGGGACCTGAACACAAAATTCTTAGGCTGACCCTCCAATGTAGTATAGAGAGAATACTGCTACAGCATAAGGAGTTGCTTTTAGATAAGATCTTGATACAACCACCTCCACCACCAAACCCCCTTTTGAAGGGGAGGTGTGTGGTTACCAGTTATTCTGGCCAATCCACCAACAACACCAAATAGGCAAATCATCTGGGAACTAGCAGGTTGGTGTATGGGATCCTGCAGTGCTCAGATTGGCCACCAAGTTTTTGACATTTAAATGGACTCGATTGCCTGAGAAATGTTTTGAGACATTCTGAGGCTATGAAAGGTGCTATATAAATACAAGTCTTCCTTGCAGTCTTCAGGTGATGCTGCACACAGTCTTTGCTCTCTGTGTAAGTTCCACCCGCCCTCCTTCTGTCAACACATTTGAGAATCAGAGAATGATTCACCACTATAGGAGCCTTCCCACCCCATAAATAAATCAATAAATCCATCATCCCTGTCCCTCTCCCATAGCCAAGTACATTTCATTTACCCTTTGCGACTTTATCCAGTTCTCTTTAGGTCTGTTTCCAAAGGCATTTCACATCCAAATGACTGAGGTTGATGACAGGGGCATCTTTGATGTAGACTTCACAGTTCCGAATATTCCAACTGACCCCCAGTTGATCTGAAGCCACGCTTCCTGGTTTTGCTCCTGCTGTGTTTTCTGGTGTTTTTTTTCTGGTTTTTTTTTCTCTAGGTATTTCCTAGGTGTAGGTCCCTCTTGAATCTCCTCTTGCCTGCCTGTTGCTGTCTGACCACATTCCGCTGTTACACAGACAGGAAACCTCTCTCTTGTGTTTCTCCCTTTCCAGGATGTTCAGGAAACTGAAAGGTCCCATTACCGCTGATCGCGGCAAGGTGAGATGTTATTGTAGTAGAGACATACACCATTTCCACATGATTGAGGTATATCAGTCTAGGGTGTAGGTGTGAGAAAATGTGCATACGCAAGTATACATTTATCAAAATAAATTGTGTGCACATGTGTGTGTGTGTAGGAGTATAGTATATGTATGAGTGTGAACACTGTGTGTGAGTACAGTGTGTGATGTGAGTGTGAACAGTGTGTGTGTGTGAGTACAGTATATGTGTGTGTGTGAACACTGTATGAATAGTGTGTAATGTGAGTGTGAACAGTGTGTGATGTGAGTGTGAACACTATGTGAGTACAGTATATGTATGTGAGTGTGAACACTGTGTGAGAGTACAGTGTGTGATGTGTGAACACTGTGTGAGTACAGTGTGTGATGTGAGTGTGAACACTGTGTGTGTGAGAGTACAGTGTGTAATGTGAGTGTGAACACTGTGTAGTAGTGTGTGATGTGTGTGAGTACAGTGTGTGATGAGAGTGTGAACACTGTGTGTGTGTGTGAGTACAGTGTGTGATGTGAGTGTGAACACTGTGTGTGTGAGAGATAGTGTGTGATGTGTGAACACTGTGTGTGTGTGAGAGATAGTGTGTGATGTGTGAACACTGTGTGTGTGAGAGAGTACAGTGTGTAATGTGAGTGTGAACATTGTGTGTGTGTGTGAGAGAGTACAGTGTGTGGTGTGTGTGTGAACACTGTGTGAGTACAGTGTGTGATGTGAGTGTGAACACTGTGTATGTGAGACAGTAGTGTGTGATGTGAGTGTGAGCAGTGTGTGTGTGTGAGAGAGTACAGTGTGTGATGTGAGTGTGAGCAGTGTGTGTGTGTGTGTGTGAGAGAGAGAGTACAGTGTGTGATGTGTGTACAGAAACTGACAGTGACCAGGATCATCAGATGTTCAGATTGTTCTCCTGTGAATGTTTTCTCTGCGATCACTCATGTTGTTCAACAGCAGGTGATTATTTCCCACATCACTCTCTCACCAGGTCATCATCTTTCATCCAGTCTTCTTCAAGTATGTCCATGACAAATGGACTGAGCATTATGGGAAGTACCCATCCACTGGGATGCTGGCTCTTATCTTTGGGCTTCACATCTGTGATCAGGTAAAGGCAGAGAAACCCCAAGTATGATTGATCTGCTCGTGCTGACAGCGGCTGGATTGTTTTGATTAACCTGGTTCAAGCAGAGCAGCAAACTGCCCTGTGAGTGCTTTGCCGTTGAAATAAAATTGAAAATGCTGGGAAATACTCAGCACATTGGGCAGCATCTGTGCAGAAAGAAACAGTTTCAGGTTCTGAGGAACACAGGTTTGAAGGAGAGTGGATTAGTTTGAAGATCAGTGAGTTAACTGACAATAGCTTTCCAAAAGTCTTGTCTGTAGCTAGCATGCAACTAATTTTGTTTTACCATTCACTTGGTGATGCACCCCTCCTGGAGGAACTTCACATAGACTTTCTAAAAATGTTATTTATGGGATGTGGGTGTCTCTGCCTGGACCAGTGTTTATTGCCCATCCCTAGTTATAGAATCATAGAGTCCTACAGCAGAGATACAGTTGCCCCTTGAGAAGGTGGGGGCGAGCTGCCTTCTTAAACCGCTGCAGTCCATGTGCTGTAGGTAGATCCACAATGCACTTGGAGGGAAATTCCAGGATTTTGACCCAGTGACAGTGAGGGAACGGCGATGTATTTCCAAGTCAGGATGATGAGTGCCTTGGAGGGGAACTTGCAGGGGTGGTATTCCCATGTATCTGCTGCCCTTGTCCTTCTAGATGAAAGTGGTCGTGGGTTTGGAAGCTGGCTGTTGCAGGGACCTTGGTGAATTACTGCAGAGCAGCTTGTACAATCCATCTTGTACAATGACAGGTATTTTTTAACAAGTCAGTGATTTTAAGAGCTATTCATTGAAAGATCAGGATCAAAAATTCTTTTCTCTCGAGCTGATAGAGATCTTTATAATTGATTGGCTGTTAATGGAATAAAGATAGAGATGTGTTAACTTGTAGGGGAAATCCAAAACTGGAGACCATAAATATAAGATAAAGTAAATCGAAGTACGGGACATAAATATCAGGAAAGGGCTGACAGGAAAGCAAACTGAAGTGTGACTGTGTAGAAATCATTAAACTGCTGCAGGTTCTAACAGAGTGGGAACATGGACAGCTGTACTTTTCAAGCAATTCTTAGATTCTGGAACAGTCCCAAAAGATTGGAAAACAACAATGTAACACCTTTATTTAAATAAAAAGGAGACATTAAACAGGACATTACAGGTTACTTATTGTTACTGGGAGATGTTAGTGTCTGTTATAAATAGCAGAGCATTTTTTTTGATAGATATTTTTAAAAAAGAAAATTTTTTTATAACATATTATTACAAACTTACAAAATAATACATACAAATACAAACATTAATATACAATTAAATATTAAATAAATAATAGCCAAAACATAGCAAACAAAGAGAAAAGATAAAAAAAACTAACTACTAATCTAACCTATAACTAACCAGAACGTATAATAAAATAAAAAAAAAACAATAATTAAATAATGAGGTACATGCTCAGAACGAATTAACATCAAGTCATAATAAAACCTGTATTTGTACGGGATTCCTCTCCCTGGGGGCCCCCGGACCAGCCAGAACTAGATAAAAGCCCTTGACAAAATGGCCGAAATATCTGTATCTATATAGTTCAGAAAGGGCTGCCATATTTTATAAAATAATTCAGTTTTCTGATGCACCATATTTGTAAGGAAGTCAAGGGGAATACATATAACCAACCTATACCAATTCAGACGTCCTGGAGGGCCCTCAGCTACCCAATTTACTAAGATATGTTTCGTTGCACAAAAGGAGAGAATGGAGAATAATTTCCTCCCGTGCACATCCAGGCAAGGCAAGCTCGAAAAGCCCAGGAGAAGAGATACTGGATCCACCCTAATTTCCGCTCCCAAGATTTCTGTCAGAGCATTTGCTACTCTGACAGTATTTGCGGATCTTATGACATGTCCATAAGCAGTGTGTGAGAGTGCCCACCTCTGTTTTACATTTAGGACACATTGGAGATGCTCCTGCCCTAAATTTTGCCAATCATTCTGGTGCTATATGAGTCATATGGAGTAAGTTCACTTGAATAGCTTGGGTTCTATTACAGATAGAAATCTTTCTGGCATTTTCCCAGATGTCGTCCCACATTTGTGAAGAGATTACCAACCCCAATTCCTGATTCCATGTTTTAAACAATCTTTCCATGTCTTCCAAAACTTCGTTATGTAGTGAATGATAGAGAGTGCTGACCGAGGGTAAACTCATCGGCACAACACTCTTCGTTCCCTATCTGATTTATAAGAGCAATTTAATAACGTAGTTTTCTTCTGTACGTAATCTCGAATTTGGAAGTACCGAAAGAGGTCTCCATTAGGGGGTAGTCCAAATTTCTGGTGTAACTGTTCAAAAGACATCATAACCTCCTCATCGAACAGATCCCCTAAACAGGAAATACCCCTGGACCTCCAGGATTTAAATGTGGCATCTGTGAGCCCTGGTTGAAAACCCCATGCTCCCACTATAGTAGCATAAGGGGAGGTTTTTTTGTGAGTTGCCCTCGTTTTGCCGCATTAGCTTCCATGCTTTAATTGTATTTAATACAGTAGGGTTTTTGCAATGGTCCATAATGATTTTAATTTTATCTAAAAATAGGAGATTAATAAGGGGACACTTTGCTTGAGAGGCCTCGATGTCCATCCAGATTGATTGCGGGTCACACGAGACCCAATCAGCTATGTAGCTTAATAGAGAACTCAGCTGATACTTCGTAAAGTCTGGAAAATCCAGCCCTTCCCTTGCTTCATCTTCTGCCTCGGAACACTTCAACCCCAGGGCATCAATGTGGACTTCACCAGTTTCCTCATTTCCCCTTCCCCCACCTCACCCCAGCTCCAAACTTCCAGCTCAGCACCGCTCTCATGACCTGTCCTACCTGCCTATCTTCCTTTCCACCTATCCACTCCACCCTCCTCTCTGACCTATCACCTTCATCCCCACCCCCAT
>NC_057729.1:60387300-60409827 GCF_004010195.1 Chiloscyllium plagiosum | reverse complement strand
CACACACACACACACATATATACATACACTCTATCACAAGCACTCACACATACTGTCTCTCCTATACGTGCTCACATACACGTTTGTAGGGTGAAAACGTTTTTGTAGAATTATATTTTATTTTGCTCAAAAACTGCATGAATCCATGTAAAACTCTGTAAATCCCACTTTAGAAATAGAACCAGTCTAATTCAACATTGGGACACAAACAGACCTCACAGCTTAATGCATTGCCTGAGCTGAGATGAGATGGCACCTATTGTTAGAAAAGTTAGACCTTTCTTGAGAATGTAATTTAAAAGTAGTCCTGGGATTTACATATCAGAGAACATGTTGCAGTTGTATTTCATGTTGCAGTTGTATAAGACTCTGGTGCTGCCGCATCTGGAGTATTGTGTGCAGTTTTGGTCGCCATACTATCGGAAGGATGTGGAGGCACTGGAACGGGTGCAGAGGAGTTTTACCAGGATGTTGCCTGGTATGGTAGAGAGATCGTATGAGGCAGGGCTGAGGCACTTGGGGTTGTTTTCATTGGAGAAAAGAAGGTTTAGGGGTGACTTGATAGAGGTGTACAAGATGATTAGGGGTTTAGATAGGGTTGACCATGAGAACCTTTTTCCATGTATGGAGTAAGCTATTACGAGGGGCCATAGATTTAAATTAAGGTGTGGTAGGTAAAGGACAGATGTTAGGGGTAGGTTCTTTACTCAGCGAGTCGTGAGTTCATGTAATGCCCTGCCAGTAGCAGTGGTGGACTCTTCCTCTTTATGGGCATTTAAACGGGCATTGGATAGGCATATGGAGGATAGTGGGCTAGTGTAGGTTAGGTGGGCTTGGATCGGCGCAACATTGAGGGCCAAAGGGCCTGTACTGCGCTGTATTTTTCTATGTTCTAACCTTCGGAGCCATTATATTAGAATCAGCCCGTATAGCTTCCGCTAGTGGCTGAATTATTAGCGTAAATAACAACGGTAAGAGGACAAACCTGACGGCAGCCCCTACCCACACTGAAGCTATCTGAGCCTAAGCCATTGGTAATCATGTTCTGGGGCCTTTCCTTTTTTGAGAATGAGAGAAATAACAACGGTAAGAGGACAAACCTGACGGCAGCCCCTACCCACACTGAAGCTATCTGAGCCTAAGCCATTGGTAATCATGGCTGCTTTGGGGTCATTATACAATATTGAGACCTATTTAGTGAATACCTCTCCGACACCAAACTTTTCCAGTGTGTAAAACAGGTATGACCATTCAACCCGGTCAAATGCCTTCTCCGCATCCAATGAGACTACTATTCCCCGTATTCTTTCCCGATGACAGACTTAAATCACATTCAAAACCCTTCTAATATTATTAGATGATCTACGGCCCTTGATAAACCCCATCTGCTCCTCTTTTATGATCTATGGCAATACCCTCTCCAACCTCAATGCTAATGTTTTAGAAAGAATTTTAAAATCTACATTTAACAGAAATATTGGTCTGTATGATGCGCAATGTTCTGGGGCCTTTCCTTTTTTGAGAATGAGAGAAATATTCGCTTCTCTCAACGAGGGGGGGGGAGACAGCCCTGACCAAATGAGTAATTATACATGTCTATAAGTGGACCAGCTAGTACTCCTGTAAACTCTTTGTAGAATTCAACCTGGAATCCATCTCGGCCAGGTGCTTTACCACTTTGAAGCTGCTTGATTGTGTCAAGTACCTCCTGGGTTGTCAGGAGAGCATTCAGAATCGACACCTGTTCGGGTTAAGTGCGGAAAGGCCAGGCTTTTAAAAAAGGACTCCATCTTCTTAGCTCTGTCTTCCTTCACAATCCTGCGATTTATACAAATCAGAGTAAAACTCTCTGAAGATTGTGTTGATCCTTTTATGATTATGAGTCAAAGTACCAGCACTTTCCCTGATGGATGTGATAGCTTGAGGGGCCTTTATTTTCCTTGCATGAAACGTTAGGTATCTACCAGGCTTATCGCCATATTCATATAATCTTTGCTTTGCAAATAATATTTCCCTCTTTGCTGTTTGGGTAAGCGCGGTATTCAGGGCTGTCCTAAGGGCTGTAATCCTTTGTAATTTAGCAACAGAGGGCCTATCAACGTACGCTGTCTCAGCTGCCTTTAAGTGAGCCTCGAGTAAACGCTGTTGTCCTCCCTTTTGTTGTTTCTGGGTCGCCGAGTATGAAATGATCAGACCCCGCACCTGGCCTTAATGGTCTCCCACATCATCAATGGGTTACTGGCCGTACCTGAGTTAATTTCCAAAAAGATTTTGAATTCTTGAGAAAAATATTTTACGAATTTACTATCCTTCATTAAAAAAGAATCCATACGCCAATGTCGGGGGGTCGTTTCATTTTCCCTAGTCTTGGTTTCCATTTACACTGCAGCATGATCAGAGATTATTATATTACCTATTTTGCAGGATAGTATGGAATTCAGAAAGGTAGAGGGAACAAAAAACATATCAATTCAAATGTGACACTTATGTGGATTAGAATAGCAAGAATAACAAGAAAGATCTCTGCCTACTAATCTACTAATCCAGGCTCCTTATTCAAATCCGCCAATTGTCTGGATCTAGGAGATATACTCGCAGTACTCTTGGGTAGCCTGTCTACCTCCAGGTCCATAATACAATTAAAATCTCCTCCTATAATTATGTAACGAGACCCGAAAGCCATCGGTTTGGAGAATGCTTCAGCTATAAATTTGAAAGGGTGTGCCGGGGCACAATAAAGATTCAAAATCCCATACCCCTCTCCATTTATAAGGGCTTTGATCAGTATATACCGTCCAGATTCATCCTTTATCTGACTTATCTTGAAAGGAAGGTTCTTCCAAACGAGAATGACTACTCCCCTACTATTTGAATTAAAAGATGAAAAGAAGGCCTGATCAAATCCTCTCTGTTGTAATTTCAAGTGCTCTTTATCCAGTAAATGTGTCTCCTGTAAGAGAGCGATATCAACCCTTTCTTTTTTGAGGTTTGATAGTATTTTCTTCCTTTTGATTGGTGAATTACTCCTCTTGACATTCCAGGTGCACCACTTAATCGAATGACTAACCATGATCATCCAGGCAAGACCGAGACCCCCCGGGAGGAAGAACCCCCCGCCAAAACACCCCGAGCACAGACCGTAGAAAATTCACATAAGTAGAAATTCTTTAAAGCACTCATGCCAATATCATAAAAAACTATTTCTAAATAAGAAAAATATAAAACACATTTAAAAGGAGATTTTCCCCCTTGCTCCCAGGGGGCATCACTTCCTATCAGTAAACCCATCGTATCCTCTCCCAACCAGCGCCCCACCCTCAACCCAGGCACCACATAGTAAAATAAAGAAATTCCAGTGTACTATAAAGCTAAAGTTGAAAGTGAGTTCCCCACCCACTCCAACACCTAGATACATTTAGTAAAGATAATACCAAGTATAAGCATATAAAACTATAAAGTTACAATCTCAGTAGGTAACAACTAAGTATAATAACAGAAAAAGAAAACCCTGCTCTAATAAGGAATGAGGTAGGACAAAGCAAACGCACTCCCCACACGGTGGCACAGTGGTTAGCACTGCTGCCTCACAGCGCCAGAGACCCGGGTTCAATTCCCGACTCAGGCGACTGACTGTGTGGAGTTTGCACATTCTCCCTGTGTCTGCGTGGGTTTCCTCCGGGTGCTCTGGTTTCCTCCCACAATCCAAAAATGTGCAGGTTAGGTGAATTGACCATGCTAAATTGTCCGTAGTATTAGGTGAAGGGGTAAATGTAGGGGAATGGGTCTGGATGGTATACGCTTCGGCGGGTCGGTGTGGACTTGTTGGGCCGAAGGGCCTGTTTCCACACTGTAAGTAATCTAATCTAATCGAATCAACTAAACTGCCCGGCCTATATAAATAAAAAGGAAATCGCATACTGGAGAACAAATAAGTCCCCCTCCCTCCCCCCCGGAGACGATATTAAACAATAAAGGAAATAAGAAGAGGAAAAAAAGGATAGACCAGGGAGGGGGCGGGGGGAGGCAAAACAGCATCATTAACCACATGGATTAATACTTACAATTTATTTAAGAGAGTCCAAAAATTCTTTGGCCTTCTCCAGCGATCCAAAGTTATAGACGGATCCTTCGTGGTTAAAACGCAGCGTCACTGGGTAACGCAACGAATACTGGATGTTTAAGTCCCTGAGATGCTTCTTTGTTTCATCAAACGCCCTCCTCTTTGCGGACCAAAGCTGGGGAGAAATCCTGGCCAATTCACCTGACCAGCACATCTTTGGACTGTGGGAGGAAACCGGAGCACCCGGAGGAAACCCCCGCAGACACGGGGAGAATGTACAAACTCCACACAGTCAGTCGCCTGAGGTGGGAATTGAACCCGGGTCTCTGGCACTGTGAGGCAGCAGTGCTAACCACTGTGCCACCATGGTAGGAAGGCAATTGGTGAGGATGACATAAAGAATCTGGAGGGAGATATAGACAGGTTAAGCAAGTGGGCAAAACTTGGCAGATGGAGGAAATGTAGGTAAATGTGAGGTTATGCACTTTGGCAGCAAGAATACAGGAAGTGAATTTTATTAAATGGACAATGACTGCAGAAAGCTATGGAACAGAGGGATTTGGACATTCTTCTGCATAAATTATAAAAAACTAATAATCAAGTTCATCAGGTAAGGAGGAATGCAAATAGAATATTGGCTTTTATTTCACAGAGATGGAGTATAGAGCGAGAGACGTTTTGCTAGAGCTATACAAGGCACTAGTCAGAGCACAGCTGGAATACTGTGAACAGTTTGGGTCCTTACACTGGAGACAGTCTAAGAGGGTTCACTAGGTTGTTCCTGGGAATGGAGGGAGTGTCTTGAGGAGCTGTTCAGTAGGTTTGGTCTGTATTCATTGCAGTTTAGAAGAATGAAAGGGGAAACCTCATTGAAAACTACATGATTCTTAGAAGATTTGACAGGATAGGTGTGAAAAAGCAGTCTCTCCCACAAGGAGAAACAAAGACCAGATGGTGGAATCTCACAGTAAGGGGTCATAAATTTAAAACAGTTGAGGAAGGATTTCCTCTCTCTGATCGTAGTAAATCAATGGAATTCCTTACCACAGAAACGAGGGTTTTGGGGAAAAGGCAGGAAAGTGAAGTTGAGAATAATCAGATCAGCCATAATCTCATTGAATGGCAGAGAGACTTGATGGGCTGAATGGAGAGTGTGGTGCTGGAATCAGGAATAATGAGAGGCTTATGCCCGAAACATCGATTTTCCTGCTCCTCAGATGCTGTCTGACTTGCTGTGCTTTTCCAGCACCACACTAATCTAGACTCCGATTTCCAGCATCTACAGTCCTCACTTTTGCCTAATATGTAGTCCCAGTGCAGTAAATGAAATTGCTTCATGACTGTTAAAGATTTGAAGCAGCAAGATATTTGATACCTTGAAATGCATTTTGCAAAATGCTTTTGTTTTGATATTTGATGCCTTTAGTACGGTTACTAAATCTGAGTCCATTGGTCAATTTCTCTTGTTGTTACTCTATGATAAAGACCACAGTTTGGAGTAAGGAAATTGTCTCTGACCGTCTTTGTTACAGCTGTCGGGACAGAAGGCGCCTGTGACTATGCTGCTCCCTCTTCAGAGAAATGCCCAAAGTACAAAAGTTGAAAGGATCTTATTGTTATTAACTAACCATATTTTAACCAACAGCTATCGGTATTTGGCTATGGTTGGGACAGGCAAGGCAACTGGCACCACTATTGGGAAAATAATCGGTTAGGTGGAGCATTCCGTGTAACAGGAGTACATAATGCAACCTTCGAGATGAATGTCATCACCCGTTTGGCAGAAATTGGGAAAATCCAACTATACAGGGGCAGACCTGGAACTTCCTGAACTCAGCAAAACGAAACTCGCCAAACTGTACAGCTATTCATCACAGAGACTGATCCAGTTAGAATGCACAGAAACAAACCTGACAGTTGGGAGAACCTAAGATGGATAGAACCACGTATTTTCTTCCACCAGTGTTCTGTAAACCTCAGGCAAAGTATTTTAAGATGAGCTGATTGTTTTCAGAAATCAATTGCATCGACTTAGTTTCTGTCCCCAAATAAAAGTTGATCTGTAACATTAATGGCCCAGATCCCTCATTCTGGATCAGGTAGCCAAAGGCTGGCTGGATCCCAAAGCATGGACTCTGTTGATCAGATAGGAGCATCACTGGCTCAATCAACATTTGTTGCCCTTTTTTAATTGCTGTTCGGAAGGTGGGCTGTCTTCTTAAATCACAATGACGTATTTTATTTAAAATACAACAGAGACTTACTCAGCCATTTCAGAGGGCCTGGATAAGAGCTAACTACATTGCTGTAGGTCTGGAGTCACATGTAGGCCAGGCCAGGTAAGGATGGCAGAATTTCTTCCCTAAAGAACATTAGTGAATCTCTTGGGTTTTTATGGCAATGGGGTGTTTTTGTGGTCACTTTTGCTCAATAAACTTTTTATTCCAGATTTATTTAACTGAATTCAAATTGTGTAATCAATGTGGTGGAAACAACTTTGGACTACTCAGAGTATTTAACTGTAATGACACAGTTCAACATGAATTCAACCTTGTCTTACTCCTCATGAACTGGACAAACCTGCACATTTCCAGTCTGTTGCAGCCACGGCCCAGCCCAGTCCAGTTTGCTGGCCCTGAGTGACACGAGTGTTGCCCATCCAGTTCCTTTCAAGGTCACCGTGCACCATCATGGTGACAAAGTTCAAGTCCGACAAAAGTCACTTTACTTGTGTTGTCCAAATTGCACCTAATCCAGAAAGACCAGTAAGGTCTGATCCAAGTCAGCTTGACCCATACAGGCCCCGGTTTTGACTGGAGGGCCCACGACTGAAGGTTGTAGATTCAAAGGGATTTTTGGAGCATGGGGTATTGTGTGTCAGGGCAGTGTATTAAGAGCAGGGACACAGCATCAACTTGAGTAACAGAGAGATAACAGACAGAATGGCATCTTCCTGTGTTTTAAATGTTTGAGATTTTAGTCATTAATCAATTTGAAGAAATCATTTCAACAGAAAATTGAAAAGAATGTTCACAAATTGAAGAACTCACTCCACTGATTTGAAGTTTTATCTTGTATACACCAAATTTTGAATTCTCAATGGATCTAGCGCCTGGGGAGAACTTTGTGTCCGTTTGTTGGACTGCTGACTAAAAATCTGTATGTTTCTCAAACATGTACATAAAAGAGAGACACAATACAGGAGAATATTCCCCCATATTCCTTTAATTTAAGGCTGCAGCAGTCACTACAAAGAAAACAAAAAAAATTACTAGAATCCTTATACAACAAAGGAGAAGAGATCAACTCTCAAACAATCCAACAATCAAACAACTGTAGCAATACAGCTTTAAAGAGACAGTATTCTTTATGGTCATCGTGCTGAGAAATGTATTTGCAACATTCAGGAATCAGATTTTTGCAGGTCAAGAGCCCTTGCTACCATTTTCAGACAACTAGAATGAGAATCAGGTCCTAACGTTCCATTTCCTTTTACAAAGACTTTGTGCAGGAAGGTGATGTCACTGAAGTCAGTTTAGCTCAATAGACAAGCCTCCAACACCATTCAGTCAGAGACTCCGAAACAGAAGAACTCTTACAACAGCCATCATACTTGGAAGATTTCAATTGTCTTGAGTTTGTGTTGGTGCCTTTGAACGCAAATGTACTAATTACCAAGACAGTGCGGTCAGGATTGAAGCACAGCAAATCTTGAAGCAAACATCATTGCACTGGCTTGCTCCAAAGTGAGGTGGTATGCTCTGGGAACAGCAACAAAAAAGAACTCCACACTGAAATTTATCAACAGTGAGCTCCAAGAATTGCCCAACTCACTGGCCCTCTCAGTACCATCTTTCTTCCAAAACCACTGTTTTAAAAAGCCCCCAAAAAATAAAGCTATAAAATCAGGAAGTGGTTCAATTGCTGAGCAGGACTGGTGGTCATGACCATCAGAGCATTTAGGAGGGTGAACTTAGTTATTTCTTGCATATAACTCTAGGGAATTCTGACCATTACAAAAAAGGAAAATTTATTCAACTGGAATACAGGAGCTCAAATACACAGCACAGTGAAGGCTCATCGCCACAGTCAGATTCTAGAGAGTCAGATGGAAATCAGGTTTGTCTGATCTTTGAGCCGTTGCTGAAGAAGAGCTGAGATTGGAGAATGAGCCCATTCGGTTGGCTCTTAAACATCTTGCAGTGGCTGCTTTGAGTTTTTGTGGCCAGTGGGCTAGACACAGGCAATAAGCTTGCCACATATTTACTAACTGGTGAAGACCCCACCAAAACAATGCAAGGTAAGAGAATAAAATAACTGATGTTGAGGCAGAGTTTGTGTCCAGACTCTCAGCTTGTCTACTAACGTCTGACCTGAAGATGTTCCCAGGAAGATTTGCTAACTGTAGTTCGAGTATCGACAGAATACCAAGATTCCATTTACAATCCGACTTACTGTGAACCAGCTATCTATGTAGGGCAATGTATAATGGACTATAAACTGTCAGGCCACAAAGATCTTAATTGTTTATATTAATATAGTATCAATACCAAACATTTTATGAAAGAAACTTTAGAAGTTTGATCTGGATGTTGATAAATTAAACACTGTTTTGTTCACAGTCCCTCTGCAGTATTTGGCTTAATTTGTACACAAAGAAATACTGTCTCTTTAAATCATGTCAATTTTAATAAACATTTTGTATTCAACAAACTGGAAGAAAAATGCTCTATGAAAATTTGTCAAAAAATAATGACTTTTTCACCTTCCCACATGGTAAGATGGAGTAGAAAATTGAACTGTGATTGGTGCACTTGCAAATGATTAGCACAATTCCCCAAAGTATATGGCATTCAATAAAAAACTCTTTCGATTCCTCCAAACCTACACCTCAGTAAACTGGTTTCTGTTCTAAAGTGCCATGATTATGCAAAAATATTTGTGTATTTTTCTTTTGTGCTTATTGAGGTCAGAGGTGTTAGTGTTGGGAATGAAATTGTGTTACTTTTAGCTGGCAGTGTCAGTATCAAATGCCCCAACTGGAATAAAACTGACATGAGACTGAATCATGCTCTTTCCTGTGTGTCCCCAGCTGAAAGATGAGCCAGTTAACCAGACACTGTGCAAGGCTCCTCCATTGCTCATCCCACTGCACCACTGCTGCTGCTTTGCATTCCTTTATTACTGCTTGTTCCCACAGACTACACACATGCTAAGACAAATCTGCTGGGATGATTTGTAAACCAGTGAAAATAATCTTCTTACTGGTTTTCCTCCATCCTACCACTGGAATCAGTAAGCACATGATTCTCAAATCTAACATCATGATGTATTTTTCTTGTTATTGTGACATTGTCACATACAGAGTCCAAGTCTACAAAATGGCTAAAGCACTGTGCCCAGTCATACACATAAGCAGAAGCTTGAGCCCGTATTCTCAAAGCCAGGATTCAGGACAACACTGAGAGCCATTATGGTACCTCAGAGCCAGGAAGCCCAGGTTCAAGCCCCACCTTCTCCAAAGTTGTGTTGTTACATCTCTTAACAGGTTAATGAAAAGGTATTGACAGGAGAACCCTACTGCTCACTACAGAGTCAATGTGAGAACATGCCACTTGCTTAATTTCCCCAGGGTTGTAACAAAATGAGAGCTTCTGTGAGATTGGTGGACTAGTGTTGATTTGTCCTTAGGTATGTATTGGTAGGTTTATGATGCAATGATCGATGAACTGAGACCTGCCCAACTTGCCTCACACAGAATCCTTTGAACTAACCTCCGCAGGTACTCTAGGCTTTCGTTCTGCTAGCCTGGACTGGATAAAACAGGCCAAACCACTGCAGAGAATTACAGATTGTGCTTATTTTGCAATTCCTACTTTTTTTCTACATATAAATATTTCAACTTTGGTTTTTACTTTGAGAACTGTACACCCCACAGTTAAAATCGACAGCAAATTGCCACGCCTGAATTAAAATAGCTCAGTTTTGGGAAATCTGGCAGTGTTGCTGACTTCCTGCTTTCCAAGGTCATTGCTATTGTTGTGTTTACAAATCTCTCTCTCGGGAACTTACTAACTGCTGGGCACTGCTGTATAACAGATTACAAGCAGAGTGAGAGTTACATCTCTTAAAGGGACACACACTCAAAATTTGGCACATTGATTGCACTGCAAAGGATTCACAATTACATGTTGACTTATTCATGGGTTCAAAGATCTTGGACAATTCCCTGCACTGCTCAGACTCTCAATCCCAAAACAAATGATCTTTCACGCTGTCCTTCCACCTCCTGTCTTAACACCCGTCACTATTTCCTTTTCTCTGACAACCCTCAATCTTACAAGCCCAAGCAGAGAATACTGTCTGCTAATACAATTCATTGAACCTTGGTTCAATACTCCTGCATCTTGAGGCTAGGCACAACTCTTGGGTTTCCATTAAACACAGCACTTACCAAAGGCTTTTCTAATCTCTGTGCTTCCTTAGATAAAGGCTGATTCATAGTTACATTAAGAGATTGCAATTCACCACAAAGCGCAGAGTAACTGTCAGCAAATGTCACTGGCCTCAGCACCAATTCACAAGCTGCAAGAAAATTTTAAGATTTCAGGAATTTTACTGAAAATTCAAGTATGATTTCATATGGTAAGAGGGCCCAAATTCTGGATTTATTTTGGAAGAAAAGTGATTTTTCAACTTTACTTAGAAGCAAGAGAAATAAGAGTGGGAATAGCAATAGACATTATAGAAGAGTCAGGGCTGGCTCAGAGCCTTTGGCAACAGGGGGAGCAGTGGAAACAGATATCATTCACAGTTTTCTTTGTATAGGGAAGCTGTGAGGATGGATGAATATTTTAGAACCTTGCACTGAAGAGAGTTTTTTTGAAGAACTTTCCCTCAGGAGCTGAACTGTGCACTGGAGAGACTGGAACCAGGAGAGACCAACAGTGCAAAGGATGAACTTGCTGGATTGAGAGACTGAATCTTGTTCTGTGACACCTAGTTAATAATGACCACTGACTGTTTTTAAACGTTGGGTAAATCTGTATGGTGAAGGGGAGATATAATTCCAATGAAATCTACTCATCTTTCCTTAATGCCCAGACCAGCTGGTTTAGTGATTGTTGTTACTGATGAGAAAACTTAAAATACTGCAGAAAAACACTCTGGTCAGTAAAGCTCACCCTCATCTTAAATATCAGAATTAAACACTTAAACTGTACTGACACCCTTCACATTAGGCATGGTGATGCACAGGTTAAACTCAACACTAGTCAGCTCTTCTTGAATGAGAAAGCAGCCCTGTGGTCCTCTGTGACTATGGTAACTTTACCTCAATGAAGGGCATAGGGTGTAGCCCGGGTTAATCCTCAAATACCAAGTTCAGCTTGACTCAGCGGTGGTCAGTTCCCAGCTGGAGAATGGTCTGGGCACTGCATCTTGAGGGATGTATTGCCAATTTTTAGGGTAGGGGGAGTGTAGAGGGTTGAGGACAGGTTGCACAGACCTGACAATTACTCTCGAGTTTAAAAGGGCAAGAGGCGATTTGGGTAAGGTGTTTGAAGTGATTCACTACAGTTATTACAGGGAGAGTTTGTCCTCTGGAGGGAGTAGTCCTGAGGTAGGCCTTTCAGGGGATGCTGTCAGGAAGCAGAGTGGAAATCTCAGGCTCCCCTCTCTGGGATGGCCAGGGTTAAATAAACTCCTTGAGACTGGGTATAGTATAAGTAGCAAGAATGAGCAAGTGTGGAGTTCCTGCAGACACCTGGTCTTAAAAGATTAAATTCATTCCTTACTTAGTATCAATTTATCAAAGAGGAACATTGTGTTTACAATTAAAATCCAAACAAGCTCAAACTAATTCTCCCCAAAACAGATAGACTTCTCTGATTTTACAAAAAATATTGGGAAAAAAATTAAAGATTGGCAAATCCAGTTACAGCCATAAGGCAGTGATGTCAGTTTGAAAGCTCCCAGTTAATTACATCGGTCATGTGCAATTTGGAAATCAAAGATGATCTGCGGCTGCTCCTTGGGGCCAGAATTTAACACACAATTCAAAGGCAGATGGTCCTTAACTTTGAGACTGAAATAAGTACAAAATTGGGAAGAGTAGGCACTTGCAGTGAGAACAAAGCAGGTTTTTGAAGTTACGAGGCAGTATTCCCTTGTGAGGTGAGGCATAGAATCAGAGCATCAGATACAGTGGGTGAGAGCTGGTGTGAGAAATATGACCAGAGAGAGATGAGATGACAGGCTGAGATTCTACAAGGGCACCAGGGAACCGGACAATTCTTCAGCTCCCAAAACCATTGCACAATCCTAGAGTAAGCACAATAAAAAACAAAACTGGAAAATGTCTTTTTAAAACAAATGCTGATAAGCTGTCCCGAGGTTGTAGAAATCACCATTTGACATTAATATATAGCCATCACTCCCTCCATTTATCAAAAATGATTAAAAAAGGCTATTTGTGCAGACAGCATTAGTCAAAGCACACCCTGCTAGTGAATGCTTCACTTAATAATTGCAAGCATCTCAAGCGAGCTGCGTGTTTGCGGTGAACAGTAATCACTATTTGATGGTGCGAACCCATTTCACACCAGCTCCAGTCCTGGTCCTTGTTTGCTACAATTACATTTGCAATTCCAACCTATTCCTCCATCTTAGTTAAAATCTGAATTAAAAATCTCCCAACTCCCAGTACAATTTGAACTTTTTGACAGTTTACCATATTGAAGCAGAGAAATATTGCTCTAAATATAGGATGCATCCCAAAGTTGGTTTTGAATTTCAGTTCTATGCTGTTTGATGCAATTATTTAGCAACAGCTTTTCTGATCCTTCAAGAATTCTCACTATAGATCTCAGGAGACACAATGGAGATTCCATTGAGGTTTGTTGGAGTGAATAAGAAAAGATTATTTAGCACCAGCCGGGGCAGGCACCAGCTGCAGCCAGTGGTTAAAGGCTGCATGTTAGCTCTTCATAACATCACAGTGCACACAGCTCAGGCAGCAGTTACAGGAATGTGCTGATGTACAAATGCTAAACCTATCATATAAAAGAAAATATTTAGCGGACTGTTCACATTGCAAGCTAACTAACATAGTTTAATAGCCAATTAAAGTTTGGGATGGGCGGACAATTTTAAAACACTGCCCACTTAAGCCAAAAGAACAGATAATTAAACACTGTCACCCCTGAACACTTCGAACCCAAACTGCAAAGATGCCAGAACTACAAAGCAATGCAACAGGCCCCAGCAGTAAAAGATAAACTTTAAAAGGGATTTAAAAACTAACATATACAAACTAATTCGTTACCATTTAAAGCCTTTCGCATCAATGAGTGTGGTGGAGTTTAACAGCAATATTTGCTGCAAGAACTCATTGTACAACAAAAGCTTTCACAATTTTGACACAAATAAATATCTTTTGATGTTAAGGAAAGAAAATAAATCTGTTGTTGCCCTCCACCATGCAGTTTTTTAAAAAACCATGAAAACAAGTGAACTGCTGGAGTTCCTGTGTGAAGATGAATTTTGCTGCTTTTCACTAAGAGAACAAAGTTCTTTACAAACCCAGAGCAACTTAAATCAAATCCTTTGTAAGAAGTTTCTAGTTCGAAATCCTGAGCAGATCCCCTGAAGTGTCATAATGTTATTTCCGTGTTTTCCACCTCAAAACACACTTCAAATGGATGAATCACGTTCCTGGCAGTGCTTGTTTCTGCAAGGAACAGGGTCAGTTTGTTTCAGGAGTTCAGGAGAGGGAGGTACATACTCCCATTCCCCACCCCACTCTGATTTCTTGCTATTCTCTTCTGAAGCTGTAGGTGGGGTAAGATGCATGAAAATTCTGCCACTTTCCCACAAATGGTTTTCTCCAAATGCTGAGCAGAGAGGGTTAATGTTAACTGGGTGGAGTGAGAGACACTGTGCTCTGATTCACCGTCACCCAATATCTACACAGCCCCATTTCAGGATTCATTCTTCAGTGATCACAAGGAAGAACCTGGCCTGGATTTCCATCGCTAACCAGGGTATTTGGACCAATGGCAGCCTATCCCCTCGCTGGAGTCTCAGCTCATCACCTGCTGGGCTGTGTGATCCAGTCTTGCAAACACCAGCGTTCACTATCCCTCCCGAGCCCACAGCATCTGAGAGGGTCAGCCTCCCACTCTGTAATTGGGTACAGGAGCAGGCAAGGATTCCTGAGCCATCAGGGGAACTGGCACTTGACAGGTTCTTGATGACGATGTGTGTATGAGCAGTTTAATCTGAGAATGAGGAGAAAGAATTGTCACCAGTTTAAAAACAAAAGGCAGAGAAAGAGAGCAAGTGGACAAAGTTGTTGGCTTTGAAACAATTTGCATTTCTCCCAGGGGCTGAGGGTGTTAAATGATCCTGGGGGCTGATCGGTCATTGGTTAAAGTCTTTCTAAGTTTGACCCCCCTGCGAATCATAGACAGAACATCATCACCTCCCTCAGTTGGTGAGGGGGTAGCAGCAGCAATGTGGACCCCTGCAGTCCTTTGGGAATCCTCAGCGGGTCCCAAGTGTGGAGTCAGTCCGTTTCCTGTATTATTTGTTGCTGGCATCGATTCTCGGGCATTCTGGAGATTGGGGGCTGATCGCTGGAGGCCACTGACCTGGAGAGGTTTCTCTGGTACAAGGGTGTAGCCAGGGGTCTGGGCCATGCTTAGGCTTTGGGTCGAGCTGCAGATTCCCTGCTTCCTTTGCACAAAACTGGAACGCCCTCCGTGCAGACTAACACACTCCTCACTGCCCGTCCGAGACACTGCCAGCCCCATCGGCTTGCTGGCCACAGGTGGCCCTGGAATTGGCACCATCGGAGTCCGGATGGGAATGGGCACACCACCGATGGTGCCACGCCGAAAGGTTGGTTTGCTGGAAGGCTTTCTGCGAATCGTAGCAACATGAGATGTCATCGTGGGCTCAGGGTCAACCAAGAGACTCACTGTGGAAGCTGGCCGCTTCACCTGGAACATCTTCCTGTAATTCAGGCTGATGTCACTGTTCCTGGGAATGGTGGACGATTTATCAAAGTCAATCTGATCAGGCAGTTCCTGCTCTCCATGCAGAGACAGGTAATCATAATCAGGCACTGAGACACAGAGAGAGAGAGAAATTAAGACACATACTGAAGGAAATACTGAACACAGCAAGCACTCCCAATACTCTGCAGCTGTAAGGCTGTCTGAAATGTCTGTGCATCACTGAATGATAGAGCCTTGCTGGGAGCTTTCCATTAAATTGCTGTAAGCTTAGTCAAAGACAGGAAGAAGTCTTTCCCAAAACCAAAGGCAGTGGTGTTCCCATGTATCTGCTGCCCTTCTACTTACTGTTTCAGAAGGTAGAGTCAGCACTGAGGGAGTGCCGCACTGTTGGAGGGTCAGTGCTGAAGGAGTGCCACACTGTTGGAGGGTCAGTGCTGAGGGAGTGCTGCACTGTTGGAGGGTCAGCACTGAGGGAGTGCCGCACTATTGGAGGGTCAGCACTGAGGGAGTGCCGCACTGTTGGAGGGTCAGCACTGAGGGAGTGCCACACTGTTGGAGGGTCAGCACTGAGGGAGTGTCCGCACTTTCGGAGGGACAGCGCTGAGGGATTGCCACATTGTTGGAGGGTTAGCACTGAGGGAGCACCGCACTGTTGGAGGGACAGTGCTGAGGGATTGCCGCACTGCCAGAGGGTCAGCGTTGAGGTAGCACCACACTGTTGGAGGGACAGTGCTGAGGGATTGCCTCACTGCCGGAGGGTCAGCGTTGAGGGAACACCACACTGTCAGAAATGCTGTCCTTTTGATGAGTTTTTAAACTGAGATCCTGTCTTTGTCTTTCAGTGCAAGAGGTGATCAAGGAACCCAAGTTTTCAATAACATTCATCATAAATTGATTATATTTGTCACTCATCTTACCGGTGATTATGGGATCTTGATGTGTACATGATGGGAGCACTCAAGAATGGCCCAATACCTGAAGTTGCTTCATATTAACCCCTGCATCCCGCTCTCCCCAGAGATTGCTGACTGTCAACAACTTGTGCCTCTTAGGTTAACCCCTTAAAACTACCAGCCTCCAATTGACTAGTTTATAATAAATGACACATAATCTTATAACTCACCAATCAGGGATTGTTCCTTCTTCACTGCTGTAACACAACCAGCAAAATTCAAACAGATGTCAGTCAAATGTTACAAAGAACCTTCACCTTCAACAATTCCTAACTCCGCCCAGTACAGTCTGTCTCGAAACCTGTACAGGTCTATACTTGAAAGTCTTGATATACGAGGAACAATGGGACAAGTTTGGGATTGATACAGGGCAATGGGGACAGAGTGGGGCAGTAGGATCAATTTGAGATTGATACAGGGCAATGAGGAGAGAGTTGGACAAGGGATCAGTTTGGGATTGCTTATGCTAAATGCCTACATGGACATTATGGGAAATTTATGTGATAACAGACTATGCTTTTATGACCAGCAATGCCACTTGATGAAATTTTAAATGATTATTTTGATTTTTGTTAATTTTGTCCCAAGAGTTTACAAGGAGTTGATTTATTAGATTCCCTACAGTGGAGAAACAGGCTCTTTGGCCCAACAAGTCCACACCGACCCTCCGAAGAGTAATCTACCCAGACCCATTTCGCTCTGATTAATGCACCTAACACTATGGGCAATTTAGCATGGCCCATCCAGGTCTCTCCTTCCCCAGTATAGGTGTCAAAGTCCCAGGAATTCTGACCTGTTTGGCCCACAGCAATCTTTGAGCTGGGTTCAAATTCATGGGACAAGATTGAAAAGGAAATCTAGCAGGGAAGACAGTGGAATGGCAGGAATTTCTGGGGGTAATTTGGGAGGAACAGCAGAAACTCATCTGGAGGAAGGAATAAAAACATACTAAGGGGAGGATGAGGTGACCGTGGCTGACAGTCAGGGACAGCACAAACACAAAAGCATACAATGCTGTGAAGATTTGTGCAAAGCCTGAGGATTGGGAAGCCTTTAAAAATCAGTACAGGTTAACTGGAAAAGCAATAAGGAGACAGAAGATGAAATATGAAAGCAAGCTAACTAGTAATAGACAAGGGTTTTTCAGATATGCAAAAATTAAGAGATAGGCAAGAGTGCATACTGTCGAAAGTGTGGCTAGAAAAGTATAACAGGTCTGACAGCATCCAAGGTGCAGGAGAATCGACGTTTCGGGCAAAAGCCCTTCATCAGAATTCAAGAGTGCATACTGGACCACTGGAAAATTAAACTGGAGAAGTAGTACAGGGGAACAAAGAAATGGCGGGGAGCTGGATAGGTACTTTGCATCAATTTTCACAGTGGAAGACATTGGCAGCATAGCAGAACTTCAAGAGACTCAGGGACAGGGGGGGGGGGGGGGGGGGGGGGTGTAGTGGCTGTCACTAAGGAGGTGGTCCTGGGGAAACTGAAAGGTCTGAAATGGATAAATCACCTGGACCAGATGGACTATACCCCAGAGTACTGAAGGAGATAGCTGAGGAGATTATAGAGGGTGGTGGTCTTTCAGGAATCACTGGAGTCAGGGAGGGTCCCAGAGGACTGGAAAATGGCTAATGGAGCACCCATATTTAAGAAGGGAGGGAGGCAGAAGACAGCAAAATATAGGCCAATTAGCCTGACTTCAACTGTTGGTAAGATTTTAAAGTGCAAAATTAAGGATAAAATTGTGGAATACTTGGGAGTGTATGGTAAAATAGGGCTGAGTCAGCAGGGCTTCATCAAGGTAAGGTCAAATCTGTTAGAATTCTTGAGGAGGTAATGAGCCAGTTAAGACAACGAGAGCCAGTGAAAGTGATCTGCTTGGATTTCCAGATGGCCTTTGACAAGGTGCTACATGAGAGGCTGCTAGATAAGAGCCCATGGTGTTAGGGGGATGGTCCTGGCATGGACAGAGGAATGGCTGACTGGCAGAAAGTGGAGTTCCACAGGGGTTGGTGTTGATTTCACAATTATTCATGTTACATGTTAATGATCTGAATGAAGGAACTGAGGGCATTGTTTCATCTGCAAACTTAGCAGCAATGTAAGGTAGAGGGCCAGGTAGTGCCAAGGAAGTGGGGAGGCTGCAGAAGGACTTGGACGGGTTAGGAGAGTGGGCAAAGAAATGGCAGATGGAATACAATGTGGGAAAGTGTGAAATTATGCACTTGGGTCAGAAGAATACAAGCATAGACTATTTTCCAAATGGGGGAAAGCTTCAGAAATCTAAAGCATAGATGGACTTAGTTCAGGATTCTTTTAAGTTTAACATCTGGGTTCAGCTGGCAGTTAGGAAGGCAAATGCAATGTTAGTCTTATTTTCAAGAAGGCTAGAATACAAGAGCAGAGATGTACACTGGGGCTGTACAAGGCTCTGGTCAGATCGCATTTGGAATACTGTGAGCAGTTTTGGGTCACATATCTAAGGAAGGATGTATTGGCATTGGTAGGGGTCCACATGAAATGTACAAGAATGATCCCAGGGATGAAGGGCTTGTCATGTGAGAAGCAGTTGAGGACTCTGAGTCTGTACTCGATGGAATTTAGAAGGATGAGGGAGGGTCTGATTGAAACTTCCAGAATATTGGGAGGCCTGGATACAGTGGACATGGAGAAGATGTTTCCACTCGTAGGAAGACAAGGACCCAAGGGCACAACATTAGGCTGAAGGGGTGACCCTTTAGAACTGAGATAAGGAGGAATTTCTTGAGCCCAAAAGGAAGTGATTTTGTGGAACTCATTGCTGCAGAGGGATGTGGAGGCCAAATTATTGAGTATATTTAAGACAGATGGGTTCTTGATGGGTAAGGGGATCAAGGGTCATGGAGAAAAAGGTGGAGAACAGGGTTCAGAAACGTATCAGCCATGATCGAATGGCAGAGCAGTCTCAATGAACCAAATGGCCTTATTCTGCTCCTGTCACCTATGATCTGTTTTATCCTTCAAGGGCTTTGTATGTAAATTGATCAGTTAGAAACAAGTGATTTACTGGTGATGTTTAATAAATATAAAATACCTCGAGTGATTGGGTGATGTGGGGAAAAAAGTGCCATTTGGTTGTTTTAAAACCCCCATCTAATTCACTAATATCCTTTAGGGAAGGAAGTCTGCCATCCTTACCTGGCCTAGTCTACATGTGACTCCAGACCACAGCAATGTGGGTGGCTCTTCACTGCCCTCTGAAATATCCAAGGGCAGTTTAATTTAAGGGCAATTAGCAACGGACAATAAATGCTGGCTTTGCTCATGACACCGACACCTCATTGAAGTATTTTAAAAAATCTTTCCATCGCTTTCCTAAGATCTTTCTGTCTTTTCTAGAATCATGCAGAGCAAAAGAGGCTCTTCGGCCCATTGAGCTGAACAAATACTTGAGAAAACACCTGACCTTCAACCTAATCCTATTTACCATTACTTAGCCCACAGCTTTGACATGCCAAGTGCTCATCCAGTTCTTTTAAACAGATGTGAGACAACTCACCTCTATCCCCCACCCAGACAGCACATTCCAGATCGTCAACACCCACTGGGTAAAAAGCTTTTTCTCACATCCCCCCAAACCTCCTACATCTCACCTTGAACCCGTGTCCCCTCTTGACTGACCCTTCAACTAAGGGGATTAGCTTCTCCTTACCCATCCTGTCCATGTCCCTCATAACCTATATATCACAATCAGATTGCCTCTCGGTCTTCTCTACTCTAATGACAACAACCCAAGCCTGTCCAACCTTTCCTCATAACTTACATTTTCCATCCCAGAAAGCATCCTGGTGAATCTCCTCTGTAGCCCCTACAGTGCTATCATATCCTTCCTTTAGTGCGGTGACCACAACTGCACACAGTACTGCAGATATTGTCTCACCAAAATTCTAGGCAACTCCAACATGACTTCCCAGCTTTTGTAAACCATGCCTTTTTCACCACGTTACTAACAAGCTCTACCATAAACATTCTAAGGTCCCTTTATTCTATAGAACTTCCTAGTATTCTGCTGTTTATTGAAAACTTCCTTGTCAAATTACTCTTTCTGAAGTGTGTCACCTCACTTCTCAAGGTTTATATCCCATTTATATCTTCTTGTAGTCCAAGACACTCAACCTCACTGTTAATGACCTGACCAATCTTTGTGTCATCCACAAAATTACTCATCCAACCTCCCCCATAGTCATTTGTGTTATTTCTATAAATGACAAATAATAGAGGACCCAGCACAGACCCCTGTGGTATGCCACTGGCTTCCAGTCAGTAAAGCAGCCTCTGTCATCACCCTCTGTCTCCCACAACTGAGCCAATTTTGAATCCATTTTATCAAATTACCCTGGATCCAGTGTGCATTTGCCTTTGATCTTTACCTTATCAAAGATTTGTTTAATGTGGCATCTTGTCAAAGGCTTGCTTGCTGAAGTCAAATGTTCTCTAATCAATTTCTTTTGTCAATTAATATTTGATGCAACCTCTCAATCACCCAAACTGCATTGCTTCCTGAAAATACACTGGCACCTTTTTAAAATCTTCTTGCACTATTAATCATTTATTTTACATTCATTCACAGGGTGTAGGTGTTTCTGACAAGGTCAGATTTTATTACTCACCCTTAATTGACCTTGTGTCACCTTCTGTAGCACACCAGAGTGATTTCTGAATTGGACATAGTATCTCAGTCAGCCATTTTGAGGGCAGTTAAGAGTCTAGGACATGGGTCTGGAGTCACATGAAGGCCAGACCAAGGAAGGATGACAGATTTATTTTTTAAAGGATGTTAATAAAGCAGTGTTTTTTCAAAAATAATGTCAGCAGTTTCATGCTCATGTTGATAAACTTGTTATTACAAACTTACATAGTTAACTGAATTTAGTTTCCACATACTGGAAGCATGACATATAGGATCTGAACCATGACTTAGGAACATAGGAATTAGGACCAGGAGTAGACAATTCAGCCCTTCGAGCCCATTCTGCCATTCAACATGGCTGATCTTATCCTGGTCTCAGCTCCACTCTCCTGCCTGCACCCTATTGCCCTTTATCCCACTTTTCATCAGAAACATACCTATTTCGTTCTTGAATATATTGTTTGATTCTGCCTCCACTGAAGTTCCATAAATCTACAACCCTCTGAGAGAAGTACTTTCTCTCATCTCAGTTTTGAACCGACCTCCTCTCACTCTATATCTATGCTCTCTTGTTCAAGACTGTCCTACAAGGAGGAACATAAAACTTTAATTATATCCCCATCATTCTCCTGAACTCCAGTGAGTACAAGCCCAAGTTATTCAACTGCTCCTCGTCCACCAGCCCTTTCATCCCTGCAATCAACCTGGTGACCCTCCTCTGGACTGTTTCCAGTGACACTACATCCTTCCTCTAGTAAGGAGACCAAAACTGAACACAATATTCCAGGAATGGTCTCACCCACGTCTTACATAATTGCAACATCACTTCTGTACTTTTATAACCCAGTCCTTTGCAATAAATGCCAGGATTCCATTTGCCTTTCTTATTCTATGCTGGATCTGCACATCCACTTTCCATGATTCATGCACAAGGACACCCAGATCCTTCTGCACTGATGCACCTTGAATTTGCTTCCCATTTAAATAATAATTTGTCTGTTTCTTTTTCAGACCAGAATGGATAACCTCACAATTATCCACATTAAACTCTATCTGCCAGGGTCTGGTCCATTCTCCCAGCCTACCTATATGCATCTGTAAATTCTTTATCTCCTGTTCACTGCCTGCTTTCCCACCTATTTTAGTATCACCTGTGAACATTACTGCGTTCCACTCTGTCCCTGCTTGCAGAACTTGGCTTATGCCAGGCCCCAGGTTAGTAATTCACTAACGGTGATGATGCTACTGTACCCACTCTGGTACAATCCTAGCCTTTGCTACTGTCCCATTGGTCTTCCTTACCCTGTGAGGGGATGGTGTCCTCTGAGCAGGATGGTGTAGTTGTCTGGGTGCTGTAACCACTCGAACAATGCAGAGAGTCCCGGCTGCTCCTTTGTGTATCCACATTCATTCCTTGACTCAAGGTTAAGGCAAGATGTTCGCGAGCACTCATCTGTCCAATCTGTGGCTGCAAAATACCCCACAATGAAGTGGATACAATTTGATTACTAATATTACTCAGTGGGGAAGCAGCACTCAACTGACTGGGTGCAGTGAGAATCAACAGGAATTAAAATACACAAGGTTAAATAATCTGTTCACATCAAGCCCAGTGGTAATGTGTGATCCCACAGTGTGCAGTCAATCATCACAAACTCCCATACTCTCCATGTATAACAGCCACAGCACAATATTATTCATCCACTACCTCAAACAATGACAACTCTTTATGATACAGCCACAATGCATCACAGTTAAAATAGAGGGGCATGTATTAAGTGACTGGACTTTCCAAGGGGTTATGAGGCTGGGTAAAAATCA
>NC_057729.1:60380135-60386800 GCF_004010195.1 Chiloscyllium plagiosum | reverse complement strand
TTCCTGCTAACTGACCATCTTCCACGGTTAGGTTTGAACCGGGTGTCTCTGGTGATGGAGCACGTGGTGTCCACCAATGCTCTCACCGTGGGGGGGTGGCGGGGGGGGGGGTACAGTGCTTCAGTCTCCCTCCAATTCCATTCTCATTTAGCTCCCTCCCCCTCCCTCTCTCACAATTGATGGTCATCATTGCTCTGAATGGCCTTGTGCATAAATTATTCAATTGGAAAAACTGGGTGATTTACTGTTGCTGGTTAATGGATAACAAGCAAACCATGGTGATGGGGAAAAAAAACAACTGTTCAGTTGTGTGTAAGAGCACTTCTGGATCCAAATAACCTACCCTCGGGAGGAGAGAGACCATTCTCAGTGTAATCTCTTTAACCTCCAAAACTTCAGGAAACAAAACCTCCATTTGTGTAAATTCTCCTCAGATCTTATCTCCCGGGATCCAGGTGACAATCTCCACTCCCTCTGCGGCCAATATATCGCTCAGAAGGTGCTCTCTCAGAAGGCTTGCTGTAACTATGGGTATGGTCTAAGCTGGGCTTTGTCCAGCTGAAGCTGGGATTCTCCAGGGTGTAGCTATCCAGCTGCAGAACTGGGCAGGGTGTCTCTATTTGTTCAATGGGAGCATCCAAACAAGCTGCAGTGAGCATGGGGAGGGGGCAGCTGCTATAGGCTGGTGAAATCCAGAAGAGGTGTCTTCAGTTGGTGGTAGACAGACTCCTCCAGCACTGGGGCCAGGATGAGACACAGAGGGGAATGTCTGATGCAGGTAAAACGCACATCATGGCTTTTCCTGGGGAATTGGGAACAGTTTATACATTAATGGAGTGGGAACGCTAACACAGGATCCTGATTGGTCTGGGAGGGATTTGGGGCTCAGGTGGCCAGGTGTACCCAGTCCAATCAAGCTGCCAGCCTCAATGCCCCTCCCTCTGGTGGATGTGACCAGCTGAGGAGCAGCTTTCACAACAAAATAACAAGATAGGTTACCGGATGCAACCAATCACAGGTGCTAGAGATCTGAAACAAACCAAAACAGAAACTCAGCAGGTCTGGTAACATCTGTGGAATGAACACAGAGTTAATGTTTCGAGTCCAATGCCAATTCTTCAGAAGAAGCACTTCTCCTCAAGAAGGGTCACTGAACTCGAAACATTAACTCTGTTTCATTGAATATAGAACATAGATCAGTTGCCAAGCATTTATCTCAATCTAAGATCAACTTAACCTACACACCCCTCAATTTACTGCTGTCCATTTGCTTGTCCAGCAGTTGCTTAAATGTCCCTCGTGTCTCTGACTGTACTACCACCGCTGGCAGTACATTCCATGCACCCACCACTCTCTGTGTAAAGAACCTACCTCTGACATCTCCCCTATACCGTTCTTAAAATTATGGCCTCTCACAACAGCTATTTCTGCCCTGGGGAAAAGTCTCTGGCTATCTACTCTATCTATGCCTCTCATTACCTTGTACACCTCTATCAAGTCACTTCTCTTCCTCCTTCTCTCTAGTGTGAAAAGCCCGAGCTCACTCAACCTCTGTTATAAGACAAGCCCTCCAATCCAGGCAGCATCCAGGTAAATCTCCTCTGTACCCTCTCTAAAGTATCCAAATCCTGGATGTAGGTTTCCTCACTGAGCTGGAAGGTTCATTTTCAGACATTTCATCACCATACTGGGTAACATCTTCAGTGAGCCTCCGGATGAAGCCCTACTGATGATTCCTGATTTCTCCCCTACATCAAAGACATCTTGGAAATGACTGCCAGACTACTCAGACCCCTTGGCATCATGGTAGCCCACAAACCCACCAACACACTAAAACAACAGCTAATGAATTTGAAAGACTCTCGACAGACAACAAGCAAAACTAGTGTCATTTACAAAATACCGTGCAAGAACTGTAACAAACACTACATTGGACAAACAGACAGAAAACTAGCCACCAGGATACATGAATATCATCTAGCCACAAAATGACATAACCTTCTCTCACTAGTATCCTCACATACGGATGAGGAAGGACACCACTTCGACTGGAACAACACAACGATCCTAGGACAAGCCAAACAGAGACATGCACGAGAATTCCTAGAAGCATGGCATTCCAACCAGGACTCTACCAACAAACACATCGGGTTAGATCCCATCTATCACCCCCTGAGAAAAAGAACAGAAAATGACATCACCACAGGAAATGATATCACCAACCCAAAGAAACCCACACATTTAAATAGAAACCAGGAATTATCAACAGTGTTTCACCCGGAGGCCCACAGAAGATGTTACCGAGTATGGTGATGAAACGTCTGGAAATGAACCTTCCAGCTCAGCGAGCAAACCTACATCCAGAACCTCAATCTGAGCTACACATCTTCTCAAAACTCGCCATCTACATCCTTCCTGTAATGAGGCGACCAGAATTGAAAACAATATTCCAAGTGTGGTCTAACCAGGGTTTTACAGAGTTGCAGCAAAACCTTGTGGCTCTTAAATCAGTCCCCTGTTAATGACAGCCAAAACACCACACGCGTTCTTAACAACCCTATCAACTTGGGTGACAACTTTGAGGGATCTATGTTATGTGGATCCCAAGATCCCATTGTTTCCTCCACACTGCCAAGAATCCTGTATTTAACCCTGTATTCAGCATTCAATGAGAATCAAAGGGAACATGATCTGAATAAATCTGCTGCTCTCCTTCACTGAAGGCTGTGGTTCAGTAATCACTGTCTGCGTCTGGCCGTATTCGAGGAACAGGAATTGGATTCTGCGAGCAGTTCTTGCTATTCAGGAGGAACATCAGTGCCGAGATCGGGACACTGATCATCAGGGAGTACCCAGCTGTCTCACACTCACAGGTGTCAACCCAGACCCCACGGTACACTGAGAGGGAGCCTGAACTTCAAGGAACTGGGGTGCGCCAGGACACTCTGAATGTTAAGGCTCCCTCCCTCCACACAAACTCCAAACTTCACCACCAAGACCCTTTATCAATCCCAGCACTGCTACAGAGACATTTTGATTTGTTTCAGACCAGATCCCCGACCTGATGAATCACACATGTCTGACTTTGACAAGTTTGGAACAAGTTTGATTTCAGATAAATCACAGAATTTGACAGGAGGCCATTCATGCCATTGTGTCTGTACTGACTCCCAGCTAGTCCCACTCTCCAGCCGTGTCTCTGTAGCAGTGCTGGGATTGATAAAGGGTCTTGGTGGTGAAGTTTGGAGTTTGTGTGGAGGGAGGGAGCCTTAACATTCAGAGTGTCCTGGCGCACCCCAGTTCCTTGAAGTTCAGGCTCCCTCTCAGTGTACCGTGGGGTCTGGGTTGACACCTGTGAGTGTGAGACAGCTGGGTACTCCCTGATGATCAGTGTCCCGATCTCGGCACTGATGTTCCTCCTGAATAGCAAGAACTGCTCGCAGAATCCAATTCCTGTTCCTCGAATACGGCCAGACGCAGACAGTGATTACTGAACCACAGCCTTCAGTGAAGGAGAGCAGCAGATTTATTCAGATCATGTTCCCTTTGATTCTCAGACATGGGTCAGCTCCAAGGCCATCCCATGGAGCCTGCTGGGACCATGTTCTCCTGTCAAACTGAAATCGAGCTGTTCCCTGTGTTAGCACACACGGACTCCTGCTGTCCCTTGAGATGGAATCTCGCCAATCCTGGCACATCCCACGGTTAATATCCGAACTCTAGGAATGTGGTAACTTGGCAGCAATGTGGGTGGCACGGTGGCACAGTGGTTAGCACTGCTGCCTCACAGCGCCAGAGACCAAACTTCATTTCCCGCCTCAGGCGACTGACTGTGTGGAGTTTGCACTTTCTCCCCGTGTCTGCGTGGGTTTCCTCCAGGTGCTCCAGTTTCCTCCCACAGTCCAAAGATGTGCAGGTCAGGTGAATTGGCCATGCTAAATTGCCCGTAGTGTTAGGTGAAGGGGTAAATGTAGGGGTATGGGTGGGTTGCACTTCGGCGGGTCGGTGTGGACTTGTTGGGCCGAAGGGCCTGTTTCCACACTGTAATGTAACCTAATCTAATCAAAGTGGGATTTCCTGGACTTTAATCACATGCTGCGTTATCCTTTCCTGCCCAGCTCAAACATTGCTGCTTGGTCCATGGGGTTAAACTTCAGGCGGTGCTGTCAGGTCCCACATCTATGTCGGTAACAGCCAATTCTATATCCCCCAATGCCCTTTTCAACCCCTGCACTGCCTCCATGTTATTAGAAAGGTTGCCTGACAACCAGTGATATCCTTTCTTCCAGTGAAAGGTGAGGCTGATCGAAGCCATTTGCAGGCAATTCCATCCTTCTCCACGTCACTTTTTTGGGTTCAATCCTGACCTGAGGGTCTGAACCCATGTCCTTCAGTTGTGAATGTCACCTCCTCAGTATCTGTCACTGCCTCAGCTCCTGCTGAAACTCCCATCCAGGTATTTGGATAGGTATGTGAATAGGAAGGGTTTGGAGGGATATGGGCCGGGTGCTGGCAGGTGGGACTAGTTTGGGTTGGGATATCTGGTCAGCATGGATGGCTTAGACCGTAGGGTCTGTTTCCATGCTGTACATCTCTATGACTCTATGCTGTTGTTACATCCTACCATGACCTGTCTGCACTGTCCAGGCTGACCTCCCAGCTTCAACCCTCCAGATAGGTGGTGGTGTTCTCGTGGGAATGTTAATGAATCCAGTGATCCATAACCCAATCTAATACATTACAAAACACTGACATCCAAATTCAACAGGTAACAGGGAAGACAAATTGAATGTTGGACTTTATTAAAAGGGAACAGAATATAAACATGGGGTGATCCTGTTAAAACTGTACAAAGGCTTTAAGTCAGACCACAACTGGAACACAGTGAACAGTTTTGAATCCCCTTCTCTAAGACAGACCAGTATTGGAGGCATTCTACAGGAGATGATGTGGAGATGTCGGTGTTGGACTGGGGTGTACAAAGTTACAAATCACACAACACCAGGTTATAGTCCAACAGGTTTATTTGAAAGCACTAGCTTTCAGAGCGCTGCTCCTTTGACAGGTAACGAGTGATCCTGCCCCAGTTGTTACCCGTGACAAAACAGCAACACTCCGAAAGCTTGTACTTCTAAATAAACCCGTAGGAGTATAACCTGACATTGTGTGATTCTACAGAAGGTTCACTCGGCTGATCCTGGGGATGGAGGTAATGTCTTACAGGTGAGTTACAAATCTCACCACACCAGGTGATAGTCCAACAGGTTTATTTGGAAGCACTAGCTTTCGGAGCGCCGCTCCTTCATCAGGAGGTTGTGGACGGTGAGTAGGGCCGGCCTGTACTCACTCAGATTGAGGAGAATAAGAAGCGACTTTATTAAAACACACGGGATCCCGAGGGGATTTGACAGGGGAGATGTGGAAAGGTCATTTCCCTGGGGGGACACTCTGGGACCAGACGGTGTAACCTCAGAGAAAGGGGCCACATATTGAAGACGGATAATCTCCTCTCTCTCCGCGGGGAATGAATCTGTGGAATACAGAGGGATGTCAGGGCGGGCTCACGGAGTATATTTACAAAGAGGTTTACAGGGAAAAGGCCACAGGAAAGTGGAGCTGAGGATGATCAGATCAGCCAGCAGCAAATCCGATGGGCTGAATGGTCTGCTCCTACATCCGATGGGCAAACGGTAAAGTTCAAATTCAGTAAAAATTCAGTGTTTAAAGCTAGTTTCACGACAATTACATAATATTTATGTTGTTTACTCAGTGAACAGGATATTGCTGTTATATAGCACCTGGCACGTCCCTAAACAGCAAAGTGTTCGTCCTCGGTCGGTGTTAACGAGGCTGATTCAGGTCACACCCCCCCCCCCCCCCAGCAGCTGCTGACTGGGCCCCATGGCCAGAGCCACAGCCACCGACACTACCCGCTGGACCCAGAGCCCGGACCCCAGGGCAGCGGCAACCGGGACCACTGAGTCCTCCCAGCCGCAGGGGGCGACAGAGCGGGTCCTCCCAGCCGCAGGGGGCGACAGAGCGGGTCCTCCCAGCCGCAGGGGGCGACAGAGCGGGTCCTCCCAACCTGCAGGGGGCGCTTAGAAGTTTAAGGTATTCCGTTTATCCACCGCCAGAATAATTGCGAAAAGGGATTAAATTTTCCTAAAATGATAAACAATTGAATAAAATGTGAAATTTTTAGATTTCGCATCGTATAATCGCGTGTTGAAACAGAGTGCAGTCTGGGAGTGAGGGCGGTAAAGATGGCGGAGGGCAGCAGCCGCAGTGCTGTCTGGGAGTGAGGGCAGCAGCCGCAGTGCTGTCTGGGAGTGAGGGCGGGCAGTGGAAGATGGCGGAGGGGAGCAGCCGCAGTGCTGTCTGGGAGTGAGGGCAGCGGCCGCAGTGCTGTCTGGGAGTGAGGGCGGGCAGTGGAAGATGGCGGCGTTGAGGGCGGCGGCGGTGAGCGGGCGCGGGCTCCTCCAGACTCGCCAGAGAACCTTCCAGCTGTGCAAGGTGAGGGCGGCCTAGGCCCCGGGCCTTCGTGCACCGACACTGGGAGCCGACCGACCGACCGGGCGGGCGGTGCCGGGGTCTCAGGAGGAGCCCCGCGGTTCACACTCTGACTCGGGCTGTCCTCAAGGTCACCCCCTGCGGCCCCCCCCCCC
>NC_057729.1:60377739-60380086 GCF_004010195.1 Chiloscyllium plagiosum | reverse complement strand
GCACCCCCCTCCCCCCGGTTATTCTACAATAGGTTGGAGAGGCCATTCGGCCCCTTACACCGCTGCTGCTTTTCATTGTTGACCTTAATTCCACCTCAGACCCCAACCTGCTCCATTTACACCTGAGCCCGTCCTGAATTAATCCTGAATTAATCCTGAATTAATCCTGAATTAATCCTGGTGTTTGTTCAATAAATCGCATCGGGTGTTTGACACTTTGGTCTTTTATTATAAATCCTGCCGCAGTCGGGACTTGACGAAGGAGCGTCGCTCCTGGAGCTAGAGCTTCCCGTTAAACCTGTTGCGGTATCACCGGCAGGTCCATATCACAGGAATATTGTACATTGTCTGGTTTCCATTTAGACAACCTACTTATTACATCTCTCATAAACTTGACAAGTGTGATTTCTCTTTCACAAAATCATGGTGAGTCTACCTTATTGTATAATTGTTTTCTAAACACTGTGCCGCAAACTCCTTAAACCTGAATTAGCTATTTTTCCCACCGACAGGCGTTTGGTGAACTGCCTTTGTCCCTCCATTTATTCATGGAGATGGTGCATTTTTTTTGGCAGTGGGGAATGAAAGGTTACAGCTAATTCATCTATTATCTATGTAGCTACTTCCTTTAATGACTTACAATGGAGGCCAATCAGGTCTTGGGGTTATCAGACTTTAGTCCTGTTAGTTTTTCCAGCAGCCTTCCTTCAAGTGACTTTGAATGTTTTTAGTTCCTGTCTTTTCTTTCTCCCAATTCCTACCTCAATTTTCTACTACCATTGAAATGTTTTTTGAATTTTCTGATTACTGATTATTCAAAGAGTCTTGCAATGCCATGTTTTCCATAATTAATTCTGTCAACTTATCCTCTAAGGGATCAACACAAGAATTTGGTGCAAATGTAAATATTTGGGCAGTGGAGCCCGCTCTGCCTTTCAGTACGATCATGGCTGATCTGGGATTTCAGCTCCATTTCCTGTCCTCTCCCCATACCTCAAGTTCCTGAGAGATATCCCAGTGTGAGACATAGACAATAGTGGAATATCCTCTTGGAGAATCCCAATGATTCGCAACCTTCTGAGTCCTAAACGATTGGTCCCTTGTCCTGAAACTGTGTTCCCATTTGACAGAGCTTTTCTGCCTTCTGGAGTCATAGAGATGTACAGCACAGAAACAGACCCTTCGGTCCAACCCGTCCATGCCAACCAGATATCCCAACCCAATCTAGTCCCACCTACCAGCACCAGACCATATCCCTCCAAACCCTTCCTATTCATATACCCATCCAGATGCTTTTTAAATGTTGTAATTGTATCACCCTCCACCACTTCCTCTGGCAGCTCATTCCATACAAATGCCACCGTCTGTGTGAAAAAGTTGTCCCTTAGGTCTCTTTTATATCTTTCCCCTTTCACCCTAAGCCTATGCCCTCTAGTTCTGGACTCACCCACCCCAGGGAAAAGACTTTGTCTATTTGTCCTATTTATGCCTTTTGTGATTTTATGAACCTTTATAAGGTCATCCCTCAGTTTTCAACACTCTAGGGAAAACAGTCCCAGCTTTTTCAGCCTCGCTGGAGCTTAAAATGTGTTGCTGGAAAAGCGCAGCAGGTCAGGCAGCATCCAAGGAGCAGGAGAATCGACATTTCGGGCGGATTTAGCCTTGCCCTATAGCTCAATCCCTCCAAACCCGGCAACATCCTAACATATTGTAGAGGATCTTTCTGCTTGTGTTTGATTTTTGCAAGTTTAAACATAGAATATAGAACAGTACAGCACAGAACAGGCCCTTCGGCCCACGATGTTGTGCCGAGCATTTGTCCTACCTTAAGCACCCATCCATGTACCTATCCAATTGCCGCTTAAAGGTCGCCAATGATTCCGACTCTGCCACTCCCACAGGCAGCGTTTTCCATGCCCCCACCACTCTCTGGGTAACGAACCCACCCCTGACATCTCCCCTATACCTTCCACCCTTCACCTTAAATTTATGTCCCTTTGTAACACTCTGTACCCGGGGAAAAAGTTTCTGACTGTCTACTCTATCTATTCCTCTGATCATCATATAAATCTCTTTCGCCGTTCCAACGAGAAAAGGCCTAGCACACTCAACCTATCCTCGTACGACCTATTCTCCATTCCAGGCAACATCCTGGTAAATCTCCTCTGCACCCTCTCCAAAGCTTCCACATCTTTCCTAAAGTGAGGCGACCAGAACTGCACACAGTACTCCAAATGTGGCCTAACCAAAGTCCTGTACAGTTGCAACATCACTTCACGACTCTTGAATTAAATCCCTCTGCTAATGAACGCTAATACACCATAGGCCTCCTTACAAGCTCTATCCA
>NC_057729.1:60354060-60376789 GCF_004010195.1 Chiloscyllium plagiosum | reverse complement strand
TCTGGACCCTATTTCCTCAACCTTATGTAAGCCCCCTTCTTCCTCTTTACAAGACATTCAACCTCCCTCGTCAACCAAGGTTCCCTCACACGACCATTTCTTTCCTGCCTGACAGGTACATACATATCAAGGACACGTCGTTTACATTCATTCTAATTTCTCCTCTTCTAATCATCCATGCTGATTTCTAAACTTCCCCTAACTCTGGCCTGACAATAATTATTGTGACATTTTCTTTCAGTGTGTCTGAGTAAAAGGTCAGTCTGGACATTGCACAGAGGTTTGAGGGGTGGAGCACAGATTATTCCCTAGTATAATTACTGGTGAGAGAGATTACACTGAGGATCCTGAATTCTGTGTTTAAGTCTAAACTGCGAAAATATTGGAGCAATAAGTGTCTGTTTCATCGGAATGGGAAAGGGAATGAATTGCAAATGAAAATCTGAGGTGGAATTTTTCCGTAACTTTTGTTTAATGTTTATCAAGGATTAATTTAAAATTGGAAAGGCCTCTGTCTACTCTGTGGTATGATTTCTGTATTGAATTCTGACCAGTTTCAACATCTGACCTCTTGTGTCTTGTAGGCGAAGATGTCCTTTGCTAACCTGTCCCGTGGGAAGAAGATAGCGTTGTCAACGTTAGGTGTTCTTGCTGCTGGGGGTAGTGCACTTGCCTTGACGCTGCACCATTCAGTGTATGCAGAGCTGGAAATCCACCCTCCCAGCTACCCCTGGAATCACAGTGGATTCTTGTCTGCCCTTGATCATGACAGGTGAGAGAATTACATTCTTGATGAAGAGCTTGTGCTTGAAATGTCGAATCTCTTGCTTCTCGGATGCTGCCTGACTGGCTGTGCTTTTCCAGCACCACACCTTTTGTCACTGATCTCCAGCATCTGCAGTCCACAGTTTCTCCTAGAGAATTACGAGCCCAAGGCTGTGTAATTGGGCAAGACTTGATTTTGGTGTTAATTAAAATGGCCCTGAGCCACTCGCTTGGTTTAGTCAGTTGATCAGTTTGAAATTGAACAGTACAGATCTGGGTTCAGAAAAATACTGTTCAGGGTTATGGGGAAAAGATGGCAGATGGTGCACTGCTTGTTTGGAGAGCTGGTGTAGACACAATGTGCCAAATGGCCACTTTCTGCACCGCACCAATTCTGAGGTTCAATGTGGCCTGTGCTATTAATGTATCCAAGTTATTGATGATGCCAGTATTAGATGGGAAAGTAATTTGCTAGAATATGAAGAGACTGCAAAAGAATTTAAATAAATAAGTTAAATAAATGGCTGAGAACACAGGAAATGGAGTAAATTGTAGGAAGTGTGAACTTCGGTCAGAAAAACGATATTTTTAAGTGATGAAAAATCCCACTTTCTTGGGATGTTTGTATCTCTGGCAAGGCCATCCCTAATAGACCAGGAGAAGCTGATGAGAAGCTGCCTTCTTGAACTGCTGCAGTCCTTGGAGGGGATAAGTAAACTCCTTAGGGAGGGAATTCCACGGTTTGGATCCAGCGACCGTGAAGGAACAGAATATATTTCCAAGTCAGGATGATGAGTGGTTTGGAGGGAAACTTGCAGGGACTGGTGTTCCCATCTATCTGCTGCCCTTGTCCTTCTAGATGGAAGTGGGCGTGGGTTTGGAAGGTGCTGTCTGGGGAGCCTTAGTGAATTCCTGCAGGGCAGCTTGTACTCACTGTGCATTGGTGGTGAGGGGAGGAGTGAATGCTGAAGGAGATGGGTTGGATTTAATTCAAGAGGGTTACTTTGTTTTGGATGGTGTTGGGTGATTGACAGATAAATAAAAATGTGCAGTGGGAATAAATTGATCTGTTTCTGGGTAGCTGCGTGCACTACGGATCAGTGCTTGGGCCTCAGCCATTCACGTTAGATAGAAATGGCTTGGATGAGGGAGCTAAATGATTCAAAATTAGGTGGGGTTGTGAGACCAATGCAAGGTGGCTTCAAGGTAATTTAGACCAGTCGAATGAATGGGCAGACACGGCAGCTACAATATAATTGTGGACAGATGTGGAAATCTGCGCTTCAGTATGTGAAAGAAAATATAGTTATTTAAATAGTGATACACTGCGCCATGCAGATGGACAAAGGATCTGGTTGTCTATTCCAATCAAAGAATGTACACAAGCAGGCGCAGCAAACAATTAGAAAGGTCAATGGTGTGTGGGCCTTCATAGTAAAGAGAATTGGAGTTTGGAAGTAAAGATGTCTTACTGCAGTTATGCAGGGCCTTGGTGAGACCACGGCTGGAGTATTGAGTGCAATTTTAGTCTCCCACCTTCCACTGAGAGTGAAGCAGAGGTTCACTAAGCTAATATCAGGGATGCCTTGTGAGGAGATTCGTTTGTCTGGGCCTGTATTCACGAAAGTTTAGAAGGACTAGAGAGGATCTGATTGAAATGTTGAACCATCTAACAGGACTAGACAGATTAGTTGCAGGGAAGATGTTTCCTGTGCTCGGGGAATCAAGAACTCAGGCACACAGTTTCAGGATATTGGGGGGTGGGCCATTTAGAATGAGATGAGGAAGCATTTTTTCAGTTGGCAGCTGGTCAACCTGTGAATTCTCAATGACAGCATGTGTGGAGGCCAGGCCACTGAATTGTCTGAAAATGTACTGTCAAAGGCATCGCAGGGTATGGTGGGAATATGGCATTGAGATAGAGGCTCAGCAATGAGCATACTGAATGACGAAGCATGTTGGAAGGGTCAAGTGACCTGCTGCTCCTGGTTTCTATATTTCCTCAGTGTTGTTGAAGCTGCTCTCATTGGAACAAATATGGAGTATTCCACCACATCCCTGACCTGTGCCTTGTGGTCTGGCTCTGGGCTGAGAGGAAGTGAGTTAGTCTTTCCTGAATTTCTGGCCTTAAACATAGAAGATAGGATCAGGAATAGGCCATTCAAGCCTGCTCTGCCACTCTTTATGATGGCTGATCATCAAGCTCCATACACCAATAACACTCTCCCCCACCACCACCACCCCATTAACCCTTGATCCACAAGTGCTATATCTACCTCCTGGTAAATGTTTTGACCTCAACTCCTGTCTGTGGTAGTGATTTCCACAGGCTCACCACTCCCTGGGTGAAGAAATTTCTCCTTGTCTCAGTCCTAAATGGTTTACTCCTTATCCCTGGTTCTGGACTGCCCCATCATTGGGAGCATCCTTCCTGCGTTGAACCTGTCTGGCTATGTTAGAATTTGATAGATTTCATTGAGATCCCCCCACCCCCAATTCTTCTAAACTCCAGTGAATATAATCCTGATCAACTCAATTCCTCCTCATACGGCAGTCCTGCCATCCCAAGAATCAAGCTGGATAAACCTTCGCTGCATTCTGTCTACAGGAAGAACGCCCTTCCTCCAGTAAGGAGATCAAAACTGCACACAATATTCCAGATGTGGAGAGGCTGTGGCTTTTTTTCCCTGGAACGTTGGAGGCTTGAGGTTGTCCCAGTGACTAGCACTGCTGCCTCACAGCGCCAGGGACCCGGTTTTGATTCCAGCCTTGGGTGATTGTCTGTGTGGAGTTTGCACATTCTCCCTGTGTCTGTGTGGGTTTCCTCCGGGTGCTCCAGTTTCCTCCCACAGTCCAAAGATGTGCAGGTTAGGGTGGATTGGCCATGGGAATTGCCCATAGTGTAAGTTAGGTGCATTAGTCAGAGGAAATGTAGAGTAATAGGGTAGGGGAATGGGTCTGGGTGGGTTACTCTTCAGAGGGTCGGTGTTGACTTGCTGGGCCAAATGGCCTGTTTCCACACTGTAGGGAATCTAAAAATCGTGGATAGGGTGAACAGCCCAGGTCTTTTCCACAAGGTAGGGGAGTCCAAAACTGGAGGGCATAGGTTTAAGTGAAAGGTGAAAGATATAAAAGGAACCACATGGGCATCCTTTTTCAAATATGAGTGGTATGTGTATGGAATGAGCTGCCAGAGAAAGTGTTGGACGCTGGTATAATTACAACATTTAAAAGGCATCTGAATGGGTACATGAGTAGATAGGGTTTCGAGGGATATGGGCCAATTGCTGGCAAATGGAACTAGATTGGTTTAGGATATCTGGTTGGTGCAGACGAGTTGGACCAAAGGACCTGTTTCTGTGCTGTATTACTCTGACTCTGTGTGGCTTCATTAATGTCCTGTACTCGAATCCTTTCTTTGTGAAGACCAATTTATGGTTTCATTCTTTACTACCGCTACACCGGTACATTTACTTTCAGGAGCTAGTGCACAAGAACAGCCAGGTCTTGTAGTCGCTGTGTTTTTGTGGCTGTTCAGTTTAGTTTCTGGTCAGTGGTAATCCCAAGATGTTGGTATTCAGAGGGACCTAGCTGTCCATTCAGAGTTTACATGCAATTACAGTAAATAATCATAAAATCTCTCAATCTTTAAGTGCAGAAGGAGGCAGTTTGGCCCATTGAGTCCACACTGACCCTTATTAAAGAGGATGGTGTTAAAGTGCACTGATGTGAGGTTGCTGTCCTGTTTTATTTCCAGTGTTCGTCGTGGTTACCAGGTCTATAAGCAGGTCTGTGCAGCCTGTCACAGTATGGAATACGTGGCCTTTCGGAACCTGGTTGGAGCAACACATACAGAGGAAGAGGCCAAGGCTCTAGCTGAGGAAGTGAGTGCCACAGACTCATTCTTCTCTTGTTAAGCCGAGGGTTGTGTGCCTGGGCTGTCACTCAGGGATAATACCATCCAATATTCTTATCTCAGCGTTAAATATACACAAGGACTCTGCTCTACTGCGCTCTGTAGAAATGAGTTCTAAAGATGACAACCCTCAGAGAAGATCTCTCTTATCTCAGTCTTAAATTGGCAGCCGTTTACTTGGAGACTTTGCTCTGGTCCTGATTCTTTAAGAAAATGCAGCATCAATTGTTCTGAAACAGGAATCCTCCGGGTGCTCCGGTTTCCTCCCACATCACAAAGATGTGCAGGGTCAGGTGAATTGGCCATACTAAATTGCCCGTAGTGTTAGGTAAGGGGTAAATGTAGGGGTATGGGTGGGTTTCGCTTCGGCGGGTCGGTGTGGACTTGTTGGGCCGAAGGGCCTGTTTCCACATTGTAATCTAATCTAATCTAATCTAAAAATAGGAATCATAACATGATAAAACACAGGAAATGACCAATCTCACTTCCTTGCTTTCCCCCATATCCCAACAATGTTTTGTTTTCTACAAAATATTTATCCCATTTCTTTTTGAATGTAGTTATTGAATTTGCTTCCACTGCCCCTTCAGGCTCTCTATTCCAGATCACAACTTGCTAAAATATTCCTTAATCGTGTCTCCTGTGCCCTCTTTTGGCACCAAACTGTTCTATTTGCTTTCTATTCAATTTACTCACTTTATAAATAAAAATTAAAGATTTTTGAACATTAACAAATCTCCTCTAAACCATCTGAATTCTAAGGAGAACAATCCTAGCCTCTCCATATGTCCCCCTGTCCTGATACCGTTCCAATGAATCACCTCGCACCCCCAAGACCTTGACATCTTTCTTGAAATGTAGTGCTTACAATTGGATACTGAGGGCAAACTAGTGTTTTATAAAGGTTAGGGTTATACCCTGAAACTGTGCCCTATTTCCGACCATGAACATGTATTAAAAACAACAATAAACCTAACAGCAACCTGTGGGAATACCACTATTTTTCACTGCAGTGTAGTTTGGGAGAAGAGTGAGTGAGTTACTAGGAATAAGCCTGTGCTCAGAAGAGAAGTGGGGGAGAGGAGCAGAGCATTAGTCACTGGGGACTCCATAGTTAGGGGGACAGGAGATTCTGTGGGAATGAGAGAGACCCACGGTTGGTGTGTTGCCTCCCAGGTGCTAGGGTTTCTGATGTCTCTGATTGTGTTTTTGAGATTCTTGAGGGGGAGAGGCCCAAGTCATGGACCACGTAGGCACCAACAACATAGTTAGAAACAGAGATGGGGATTTAAGGCAGAAATTCAGGGAGCTGGGGGGAAGCTTAGAGCTAGAGCAAACAGAGTTGTTATCTCTGGTTTGTTGCCCATGCCACATGCTAGCGAGGTGAGAAATAGAGAGAGAATGGAGTTGAGCACATGGCTAAAGGGAATGTGTAGGGGAAAGGGTCTCAGATACCTGGATAGTTGGAGCTCATTCTGGGGTAGGTGGGACCTTGACAAACAGGATGGTCTATATCTGAACCAGAGGGATACCAATATCCTGGGGGTGGGGGTGGGATTTGCAAATGCTCTTCAGGAGGGTTTAAACTAATGCAGCAGGGGGGTGGGAACCTAAATTGTAGTTTGTGTCCAGGAGGTTGAAAGCAGTGAGGTCAGAAATATGGTTTCAAGGTCGCAAGAGTTCACCAGCAAGCAGGAAGGTGGTTTGAAGTGTGTCTACTTGAATGCCAGGAGCATCCGGAATAAGGTGGATGAACTTGCAGCATGGGTTGGTACCTGGACCTTTAATTTTGTGGCCATTTCGGAGACTTGGATAGAGCAGGAACAGGAATAGTTGTTGCAGCTTCCAGGGTTTAGATATTTCAGTAAGAACAGGGCGGCATGGTGGCACAGTGGTTAGCACTGCTGCCTCGCAGCGCCAGAGACCCGGGTTCAATTCCCGCCTCAGGCGACTGACTGTGTGGAGTTTGCACGTTCTCCCCGTGTCTGCGTGGGTTTCCTCCGGGTGCTCCGGTTTCCTCCCACAGTCGAAAGATGTGCAGGTCAGGTGAATTGGCCATGCTAAATTGCCCGTAGTGTTAGGTAAGGGGTAAATGTAGGGGTATGGGTGGGTTACGCTTCGGCGGGTCGGTGTGGACTTGTTGGGCCGAAGGGCCTGTTTCCACACTGTAAAGTAATCTAATCTAATCTAAAATCTAATCTAATCTAAACAGAGAAGGTAGTAAAAGAGAGGGAGGTGTGGCATTGTTGATCAAGGACAGCATTACGGTGGCAGAAAGGACATTTGAGGACTCGTCAACTGAGGTAGTATGGGCTGAGGTTAGAAACAGGAAAGGAGAGGTCACCCTGTTGGAAGTTTTGTATAGGCCTCTGAATAATGCCAGAGATTTAGAGGAAATGATAGCAAAGATTCTGGATAGGAGCGAGAGTAACAGGTAGTTGTTATGGGGAGAAAGTGAGGCCTGCAGACGCTGGAGATCAGAATTGAGTGTGTTGCTGGAAATGCACAACAGGTTAGGCAGCATCTGAGGAGCAGGAAAATCGGCGTTTTGGGCCGGAGCCCTTCATCAGGAATGAGGTTTTCATCATTCCTGATGAAGAGCTCCGGCTCAAAACGTCAATTCTCCTGCTCCTAGGATATTGCCTGACTAGTTGTTATGGGGGCTTTGACTTTCCGAATGTTGACTGGAAATACCATAGTTTGAGTACTTTAGATGGGTCAGTTTTTGCCCAATGTGTGCAGGAGGGTTTTCTGTCTACAGTATGTAGACAGGTCAACAAGGGGCGAAGCTACATTAGATTTGGTACTGGGTAATGTACCCAGCCAGGTGTTAGATTTGGAGGTAGGTGAGCACTTTGGCGATAGTGACTACAATTCAGTTATGTTTACTATAGAGATGGAAAGGGATAGCTTTATACTGCAGGGCAAGAATTATTGCTGGGGTAAAGGCAATTACGATGCGATTAGGTGAGATTTAGGATGCACAGGATGGGGAAGGAAACTGTGGGGGATAGACACAATTGAAATGTGGAACTTGTTCAGGGAACAGCTACTGCATGTCCTTGATCAGCATTTACCTGTCAGGCAGGCAGGAAGTGGTCAAGCGAGGGAGCCGTGGTTTACTAAAGTAATTGAATCTCTTGTCCAGAGGAAGAAGGAGGCTTAAGTTAGGATGAGATGTGAAGGCTCATTTAAGGCACTGAGAGTTACAAGGTAGCCCGGAAAGACCTAAAGAGAGATAAGAGGAGCCAGGAGGGGACATGAGAAATCGTTGGTAGATAGGATCAAGGGAAGCTCTAAAGCTTTCTATAGGTGTATCAGGAATAAAAGTTTGGCTAGACTAAGATTAGGGCCAATCAAGGACAGTAATGCGAAGTTGTGCATGGAGTCTGTGGTGATAGGGTAAGTGCTAAATGAATATTTTTCGTCAGTATTCACACTGGAAAAAGACAATGTTGTCGAGGAGAATACTGAGATATAGGCTTCTAGACTAGATGGGATTGAGGTTCATAAGGAGGAGGTGTTAGCAATTCTGGAAAGTGTGAAAATAGGTAACTTCCCTGGGCCAGATGGGGTTTATCCTAGGATTCTCTAGGAAGCCAGGGAGGAGATTGCAGAGCCTTTGGCTTTGATCTTTATGTCGTCATTGTCGACAGGAATAGTGCCAGAAGACTGGAGGATAGCAAATGTTCAAGAAGGGAAGTAGCGACAACCCTGGTAATTATGGACCAGTGAGCCTTACTACTTGTGGGTAAAGTGTTGAGAAAGATAATAAGAGATAGAGAGGAATAAGTTGATTAGGGATAGTCAACATGGTCTTGTGAAGGGTAGGACATGCCTCACAAACTTTATTGAGTTCTTTGAGAAGGTGACCAAACAGGTGGATGAGGGTAAAGGGGTTGATGTGTTTATTGATTTCAGTAAAGCATTTGATAAGGTTCCCCAGGGTAGGCTATTGCAGAAAATACAAAGGTATGGGATTGAGGGTGATTTTGCAGTTTGGCTCAGAAATTGGCTAACTGGAAGAAGACAGAGGGTGGTGGTTAATGGGATATGTTGATCTTGGAGATCAGTTACTAGTGGTATACCACAAGGATCTGTATTGGGGCCGCTGCTGTTTGTAAACAACCTAGGTGGAGGCGTAGAAGGATGGCTTAGTAAATTTGCGGATGATACTAAGGTTGGTGGAGTTGTGAATAGTGCTGAAGGATGTTACGCAGGGACATAGATTAACTGCAGAGCTGGGCTGAGAGGTGGCAAATGAAGTTTAATGCGGAAAAGTGCGAGAAGATTCACTTTGGAAAGAGTAACAGGAATGCAGAGTACTGGGCTAATGGTAAGATTCTTGGTAGTGTAGATGAGCAGAGAGATCTCAGTGTCCATGTACATAGATCTCTGAAAGTTGCCACCCAGGTTGATAGGGTTGTTAAGAAGGCATACAGTGTGTTAACTTTTATCGGTAGAGGGATTGAATTTCGGAGCCAGGAGGTCATGTTGCAGCTGTACAAAACTCTGGTACAGCCGCACTTGGAGTATTGCGTACAGTTCTGGTCACCGCATTATAGGAAGGATGTGGAAGCTTTGGAAAGGGTTCAGAGGAGATTTACTAGGATGTCGCCTGGTATGGAGGGAAGGTCTTATGAGGAAAAGCTGAAGGACCTGAGGCTGTTTTCTTTAGAAGAAGGTTGAGAGGTGACTTGATTGAAACATAAGATAATCTGAGGGTTAGATAGGATGGAAGTGCGAGCCCTTTTCCTTGGATGGTGATGGCAAGCACGAAGGGATATAGCTTTAAATTGAAGGGGATAGATTTAGGACAGATGTCAGAGGTAGTCTCTTTACTCAGCATAGTAGGGGCGTGGAATGCCCTGCTGCAACAGTTGTTGACATGCCAACTTTTAGGGCATTTTAATGGTCATTGGATAAACAAATGGATGAAAATGGAATTGTGTAGGTTAGATGGGTTTCAGATTGTTGCACTAAACCTGTGGAACAATTGAGGGCTGAAGGGCCTGTACTGCGCTATGTTCTTCTCTGTTCTATGATAAATGCTGGTCTAGTCAGCAAGCCCCTCATGAATAAAAACAACAAAGCCATTCTTTATTACCACATTAATGAACATGTTCAGGATACTCATATACAACTAGCCTTTAATGTCTTTGCTGCCTTTCATTTATTATCCATATTTTTTGCAAATGCCAATTATTTTTGTCTCTCATTAAAGCTTCTAAAAATTTCCTCTTCACCAACATGAGGTTGCTTGGCTGAATTGCTGTCAGACAGCAGCAAATTGAAGGATCAGTCAAATTGTTCTTCCAGTTGATGCTTTATGGTAAATATGAGTCTCCATCCCCAGATAAGTGTTGGATTTGTAACACCTGAGCAAGCAGTAAATGTCAGCCAAGATGATATGATCCAAGTCTGAGTCTGGCATTATAGAGGTGGCTGCGGGAAGAGCTTTAGGTGTTAAAAGGTGGTGATTTGAAATTTCAATGTTGTGAAAGACAAATACCGCTGTTGCTGTTTCTATGAATTGATCCTGAACTAAGAGTGGATCTAAATGAACCAATTCACAAACTAATAACTGTATAATTATATGCATTGAGTTGAGAATCTTTGTAGAATAAGAGAGCTGTACAGCATGGAAATAGCCCCTTCAGTCAAATTCGTCCATGCCAACCAGATATCCTAAAATAAATCTCGTCCCATTTTCCACCATTTGACCCATATCCATTCATATTCATATACCCATCCAGATGTGTTTTCAATGTTGTAATTGTACCAGCCTCCTCCACTTCCTCTGGCAGCTCATTCCAGACACGCACCACCCTCTGTGTGAAAAGCTTGCTCCTTTGGTCCCTTCTATATTTCTCCCCCCTCATCCTAAACCAATGCCCTCTACTTCTGGACTCCCCCACCTCTGGGAAAAGGCCCTGTCTATTTATCCTATCCATGCCCCTTTTAATTTTATAAACCTCTAAAAGGTTACACCTCAGCCTTCGATGCTCCACAGAAAACAGCCTCAGCCTGTTCAGCCTATCCCTATAGCTCAAATTCTCCAATGTTAGCAGCATCCTTGTAAATCTTTTCTGAACCCTTTCAAGTTTCACAATATCCTCCCTATAACCAGGAGACCAGAACTGAACGCAGTATGCAAATAGTGCCCTCACCAATATTCTGTACAGCCACAACATGACCTCCCAAATCCCATACTCAATGCACCGAACAATAAAGGCAAGTATATCAAATGCTGCCTTCACTATCTTGTCTACCTTAACTCTGTTTTCAAGGAACTATGAATCCGCACTCCATGATCTCTTTGTTCAGCAACACCTACCAGGACCCTGCCATTAAGTGTATAAGTCCTGCTCTGATTTGCTTTCCCAAAATGCAGTACCTCACATTTATCTGAATTAAACTCCATCTGCCACTCCTCAGCCCATTGGCCCATCTGATCAAGGTCCCGTTGTAATCTGAGGTAACCCTCTTCGCTGTCCACTACACCTCCAATTTTGGTGTCATCTGCAAACGTACTAACCATACCACCTATGTTCACATTCAACTCGTTTAGGTAAATGCCAAAAAGCAGTGGACCCAGCACCAATCCTTGTGGCACTCCATTGGTCACAGGCCTCCAGTCTGGAAAGCAACCCTCCACCACCACTCTGTGTTCTACCATTGAGCCAGTTCTGTATCTAAAAGGTTAGCTTTCCCTGTATTCCATGTGATCTAACCTTGCTAACCAGTCTCCCATGAGGAATGTTGATGAATGCCTTACTGAAATCCGTATGTTTTTGTTAGTGATCAGCCATTCTTCACAGGAAAAGCAGGAATTACACATTTCTCATATTTCTTACCATTTTTCTATCTATTTCTGTGCTGCTTGTAGGTTGAAGTGCTGGATGGACCAGATGAAAATGGGGAAATGTTCACTCGCCCTGGAAAGCTTTCTGATTATTTCCCTCAACCGTACCCCAATTCTGAGGCAGCAAGAGCAGCAAATAATGGATCTCTTCCACCTGATCTCACGCACATTGCAAATGCGAGGTACCTTCCTCCTACTCACTGCTGCCCTTGTTGGGTTGTTTTCATTGTGATGTTTCCAAGGGTAAAAGCTGCTCCTTCATTACTGTGATTGTATTTGCTTCCTATATAAAACTTCAAACTCCTTTCATGGAATGTGGGTGTCTGTGGTTTGGCCAGTGTTTGTTCCACATTCCTAGTTGCCTATGAGAAGGTAGTGGTGAACTACCTTCTTAAACCGCAGTTGTATTTGGGCTGTAGATTAACTACAAAGCTGTTAGGGAGGGAGTTCCAGGATTTTGATCCGACGATGCTGATGGAATGGCTATTGTAAATCCAAGTCAGGATAATGAGTGGTTAGAGGGAATCTTTTGGCTGATGATGTTTGCATGCATCTGCTGTTCTCATCCCTCCAGATGGGGGAGGCTGCGCCTTTAGAAAGTGCTGTTGGAAAGGCTCTAGGTGAATTTCTGCAGTGCAGGTTCTAGATGAAATGGACACTGCTGCTACTGAGCACTGATGGTGAAGGGAGGGAATTCTGAACTTTGGGGATGGGCTACTAGTTAACAGAGCTGTTTTGTCCTGGATGGTGTCAAGTTTCTGAAGCTGCACCCATACAAACAAGTGGGGAGTATTCCATCACTTCCTGACTAATGCCTTGTAAATGATGGACAGGCTTTGGGAAATCAGGAAGTGAGTTATTCTCTGTAGAATTCCCAATCTCTGATGTGTTCTTGTGGCCATACTGTTTATTTAGTCTGGACGCATTCAGCTTCTGATCAATAGTTATCCACTGGATATTTTAGCATTAATATTGCCACTAAACGCCAAGGGCAGTTCTGTGGTACAAATGTTACTTGCCACTTGTGAGCCCAAGCTTGGATGTTGTCTGGATCTTGTTGCATTTGGACATGGACCTGCTTCAGTATCTGAAGGGTCATGAATGATGCAGAACATTGTGTTCTCATCAGTATTCATCCCACTTCTGACCTTTATGGTGGAGAGAATGTCACTGATGAAGCAGCTGAAGATGGTTGGGCCTAGGACACTACCTGAGGGACTCCTGCAGAGATGTCCTGGACACTGACCAACAGAGTTTTCATCCAATTTCCATTAGCTACAGTTTTGTTAGGGTTCATTGATGCTGTACTGTAGCCTTGACATCCAGGGAAGTCATTCTCTCTCATTGTATGGAGTTCACCTCTTTTGTCTGTAATTGGATGGCAGCTCCAATGAGATCAGGGCAAAGGTGCCCTAGAGGACCCCAAACTGACTGTCAGTGAGGAGGGCTGTTTGATTGCATTATTCATGGCACAGTTGCCTTGTTGGGAAAAAAGGACTCTACCCACATCGCAAAGGCAATGAAAATTGCCGAATGTTTGAGAATGCACAAATGTTGATTGAATGCAGTTGTGTGTATATAATCTGTGTAAGTGTTCTGTGGATCCATTCTACATAAGAGGTTTCCTCGATACACTTGTGTACAGCTGCTCCTTTCCAAGTAACAGTGTGGAGTCAAATATTTACAGTTGCACTCTTTCATTACTCAGGATTGCTGTGCAGTGTCGGTGGAAGAACGAACACCTCATTGCCAGGATGACAACTGAGTGTCATGCACCCACATGTCTGTGGAGCCCTAAAGCTCTCTGGTAGCTGCTTTATGTTCTTCTGTTAGGTCTATAGGGCCACTTGGTAAGGAGTTTTAAGTGAGCAAAAATATTTCTGTACTTACAGAGAAGGCTTGGAACGAGAGATACCTGTTCACACAACTGTATTCTTTAAGCAGAAATATTTGAGCTTTAGGGAGATGGTGGAATCAGTTGAAAATTCACACATCGCCATCAAGAGAGAGTGACATATTAGGATCAGTTTGAGTTGTTACTGGGCTATGCCAAGAGAGTGGGATTAATTAGGGGTTGGTACTGGATGATGGGGAGAGGTCAGGATGTTGCAATTAGTTTGGGATCTACACTGGGCAATGGGAAGAAACAGGACAGTGAGATTAATTTGTGATTGTTACTGGGTGCTACGACAGGCTAAATACTATCCCATCCTATGCTGTAAAATCTATGCTGCTTAAAAGAAATCTAGAGCTATGACATCCCACCCTGGCTCCAGTCACACTCCATTTGAAAGCCTGCGTTTGTTTTTACCAAAAAAAGCCAGAGATTGCACCTTTCAAACTCACAACCATTCCATTTAGAAAAGCAAGGTTAGCAGATTGATTTAAGCACCACCACCTGCCACTCATCATGGTTGGAAATCTATCGCTGTCCCTTCACTGTCGCTGGGTCAAATTCCTGGAATTCCCTCCCTCATGGCATTGTGGATCTACCTACAGCACATGGACTGCAGTGGTTCAAGAAGGCAGCTCACCCCCACCTTCACGTCGGACAACTATGCATGGGAATAAATGCTGGCCCAGCCAGTGACACCCATGTCCCATGAGTGAATAAAAGAATCTGATGTAGGATTTTGTGGAAAATTCGTGATGAAAGTTTAAAGCCTTGAACTTGCTTGTGAGACGTAGAGACTGATTTTGTTCTTTGCTTATGTAGGCACGGTGGTGAGGATTACATCTTCACCCTGCTGACTGGTTACTGTGACCCTCCTGCTGGCATCAGTCTCCGAGAAGGGCTATACTACAACCCTTACTTCCCTGGTCAAGCTATCGGAATGGCCCCTCCCATCTATGATGAAGCTGTTGAGTATGAGGATGGTAGGACTTGATCTTATATTCCTGAAATGATTGACTCTCACTGGACTGTCCCAGGCCCACTTTCTAATCTTTGCTTTCCCTTTAGTGCTTTATTTGATCATTTGTTGCATTCAGAGCTCTGGTTAACTCTCAGCTAGAGCCATGTGTACCATTCTGGGCACCACACCTTAGAATATAAGCCTTGGAAGAAGTGCAGCCCACATTCAGCAGTCTGTTAGCTGGACCCAAGGTATGCATAAACCAGACTGGTAGTTCACGTTGATTTTGATTGAGGTTTTTCAGATTTTGACAGCGATTGATCAGCAGAGAGAGAGAGAGAGACTCTCCACTGTTCAGAGTCCAGGACAAAGGAAATAAAAGTTCACTCTGTTCAGTCTCGAAGTTAGGAACCAGTTCTTCTTAGAAAGTATGATAGAAGAATGAATGTTCATTTAAAAGTAGCATCAATCTCTGATTTAAAATTATTAATTGAGGATCATGTAGACAAAAGGACATGGAATCAAAGCTGGTACCGAGAGTTAGGGTGTGAATGATAGAACGATTCAAGGGGCAGAATGGCCTCCCTCAAATCCTGTTATAGAGCTGAGAAAAGTCCACTAATCAGAACACACAAACTCATTCATGGTTTGAGTGTTAATTGCACTGTTCAGGTTAGAGCTGAGCTGCAGTGGTAAGGCTGATTCTGGTATGTACAGAGTCCTGCAGCCCCTCACACCTGTTCTATCATTCATTGAGATCATGGGTGGTCTGTGATCTAACTCCATATCTCTGCCTTTGGCCCATATCCCTGAATACATTTACTTCACAAAAACGCATCCACCTCAGATTTAAGATTAACAACTGATTGAGCATCCACTGCTGTTCGAGGAAGAAAGTTACAACATCTCCCACCCTTTGTATGTAGAAGTGCTTCCTAACATTTCCCCTGAAGTCTCAGACTACGTCCACTAGTTCTAGAATCCCCAATCAGTGGAAATATTTTATTTTCACCCTGACTTCTCTTTTTAATATCTTGAAGGCTTTGATCGATCATCCTTTCTGAATTCTAGAGAAAACAGGTCTAATTTGTATAATCTATCCTCATAACTTAATGCCTGAAACCCAGCTGTTGTTGTGCTCCCTCCAAGGCCAGTATATCCTTCCTGAGGGGTTGTGCTACATTATTCCAAGTTGAGCCTAACCAGGTTTTATAACGATGAGTAACGTCTGCATCTGTATACTCAATGCTCTAGATATAAAAGGCCAGCATTACATTAGCTTTCTTAGTTTCTGTCCCAGTTTGTGACATTTTAAATAGCTAAGCACCTGAACCCTACCTCCCTCAGTCTCTGACATCCACTATATTTAACCTTATACTATCTAGAAAATACTCTGATCAATCCTTTTTCAGTCCAAAATGGATCTGTTTCAGTTGGAGGATACAATTGACCAACACTACTGAGAAGGAGAGTCCTTCATATCTGATGGGAACAGGACAATGAAGCAGGAAGACCTCAGCGAATTTAATCAAAGTCTCAGATAAAATGATTGTTGCTGTATACTCCAGCCCCACATTTTCCCTTATCTGTCATAAGCCTGGGTCATTGAGGAGCCTGAATGGATGGATGTGATTCTGTGAGAATTCCCATTGTTGTGTGATTGGCTGCCAATGAAACAGTTTGCATATTACCACTTCTGTTGTGTTATATGAGCCTTTGAGATTTCTGAAGTTTTCTGATTTAGTGTTGAACTCCTCTCATTCCCAGGTACTCCAGCCTCGATGAGTCAGATTGCTAAGGATGTCTGCACATTCCTGCGCTGGACTGCTGAGCCGGAACACGACCAGCGCAAACGTATGGGCCTAAAGGTCAGCTCCACAACCTAACCTTGTTACAATAACAATGTCTGCCTTTATCACCCATTCCTGTCGAGACAAGTGAATGATTGGCTGGGTCACTAATAAGGCCATGTATGTAAATGTTTATCACATAGGCCCAGAGTGGGTAAACAGCAATAATGAACATCAAAGCAAAGCTTTAATGCTGTAAGGTCTGGAGAACAGCTTTTCAGGTTCTTTTCCTGAGGTTCCACACATGCGATGCAATTCGCACACACCTGGAAACAGTTAAAGTTTATGAAAGCCTGTACAAGGGAGGTGACCCCCTTTTTGACCCTCTTCGCAAGCATGCAAAGCTGAGTCAGAGACCCCGAACAAAGGAAATACATCCCCTTTATACGGGTCATTTGGTAATGCTCACAGGCACTCCAGCCACCCCCCACTCCCCCATAACCACATGTTACTCCAGGTACAATGGTAGAATGAAGTCATCGTTTGAGATCATGTCAATGTAAATGCCCTAATCCTGGGGAATCGTTATGCAAATGATTTCCTGACTCAGTGATTCCCAAGACAGTGTAGGTGTGATATGCCCTAGCTTTGGGGCAGCCCTGCAAATGAGTTCTGGCTCCGCTACTTTGCCAGACAATGTCAATGTGATATACTTCACTAATGGGGGATGATCCCGTACGCTAACTTGATTGGCTGGGGGGTGGCTATGAAAGCACTTCTGAATGGAAGGGACTGAATGAGAGTTTACTATTCTACTGCTAGGATCAAATTAGTAAATCGATGCCTAAATGAAGCGTGGGTTACAATGGATAGTCATCTAAATTCCTGCATGCTGTCTGTGAGACAGAATGTCACCTCCACCCACTTCCAAAATGTTCAGCTTCTTGGAGAAAGACAGTACAGTTTAACCCTTTAACATTACATTAATCGTCATAGAGATGTACAGCACGGAAACAGACCCTTTTGGCCCAACTAGTCCATGCCGACCAAATATCCCAACCTAATCTAATCCCATTTGCCAGCACTTGGCCCATACCGTTCTGGACTCCCCAACCCCAGGGAAGAGACTTTGTCTATTTACCCTATCCATGCCCCTCATAATTTTGTAAACCTCTGAGGTCACCCCTCAGCCTCTGATGCTCCAGGGAAAACAGCCCCAGTTTGTTCAGCCTCTCCATATAGCTCAAAATCTCCAACCCTGGCAACATCCTTAAATCTTTCCTGAACCCATTCAAGTTTCACAACATCGTTCCGATAGGAAGGAGATCAGAATTGCACGCAATATTCCAAAAGTGGCCTAACCAACGTCCTGTACAGCTGCAACATGACCTCCCAACTCCTATGCTCAATACTCTGACCAATAAAAGAAAGCATACAAACGCTGCCTTCACTATCCTATCTACCTATGACTCTACTTTCAAGGAGTTATGAACCTGCACTCCAAGGTCTCTGTTTAGCAACACTCCCTAGGACCTTGCCATTGAGTGTATAAGTCCTGCTGAGATTTGTTTTCCCAAAATTCAGCACCTCGCATTTATCTGAATTAAACTTCATCTGCCACTCCTCAGCCCATTGGCCCATCTGATCAAGATCCAGTTGTAATCTGAGGTAACCTCCTTCGCTGTCCACTACACCTCCAATTTTGGTGACATCTGCAAACTTACTATACCTTCTATGTTCACATCCAAATCGTTTATATGTAGTGGACCCAGCACCGTCCTTGTGGCACTCCACTGGTCACAGACCTCCAGTCTGAAAAACAACCCTCCACCATCACCCTCTGTCTTCTACCTTCGAGCCAATTCTGTATCTAAATGGCTAGTTCTCCCTGTATTCCGTGAGATCTAACCTTGTCAAACACCTTCCTGAAGTCCATATAGATCATATCTACTGCTCTGCCCTCATCAATCCTCTTTGCTACTTTTTCAACAAACTCAATCATGTTTGTGAGACATGATCTCTCACACACAAAGCCATGTTGACTATCCCTAATCAGTCCTTGCCTTTCCAAATACACGCATATCCTGTCCCTCTGGATTCCCTCCAACAACTTGCCCACCACTGAAATCAGGCTCACTGGTCTAGAGTTCCCTGGCTTGTCCTTACCACCCTTCTTAAATAATGGTACCATGTTAGCCAACCTCCAGTCTTCCAGCACCTCACCTGTATCGATGATACAGATATCTCAGCAAGGGGCCCAGCAATCACTTCCCTAGCTTCCCACAGAGTTCTAGGGATTTATCCATCTTTATGCGTTTCCAGGCATCCAGCACTTCCTCCTCTGTAATATAGACGTTTTTCAAGATATCACCATCTATTTCAACACATTCTATATTAATGTCCAGAAAAATAATACAATTTAATCTTTTAACATTATAAGTCATATTGGGTTCAGTATTAATGGTGTCTTTTCACAGATGATGCTAGACCCCCTGAGTTTCTCCACATTGTGTTTCTGTTACATTAATAATGAAAATAGCATTGATTAGATTACTTAGTGTGGAAACAGGCCCTTTGGCCCAACAAGTCCACACCGACCCTCCAAAGAGCAACCCACCCAGACCCAATCCCCTACCTTTACCCCTTCACCTAACCGGCACATTTTTGGACTGTGGGAGGAAACCCACACAGACACTGGGAGAATGTGGTAAAAACAATGACTGCAGATGCTGGAAACCAGATTCTGGATTAGTGGTGTTGGAAGAGCACAGCAGTTCAGGCAGCATCCAAGGAGCAGGAAAATCTTGGATGCTGCCTGAACTGCTGTGCTCTTCCAGCATCACTGGGAGAATGTGCAAACTCCATACAGACAGTTGCCTGAGGCAGGAATTGAACCCAGGTCTCTGGCACTGAGACAGCAGTGCTAACCACTGTGCTGCCCACCTTGGTGTTGGGCATGTTGTTGGAAGGAGCTGTGTTTGAGAAAGGGAAAGATGTTAATCAGGTAGCAGCATTATTGGTGAATGTCTTTATAGACTGCACTGTTGAAGCCTCTTTCTCACAAGAATTCAAAGCAAGAATGTTGCGAAAATGATTGGTACAGAAACTCCAGATTCCTGAAGAGGCAGAATGTGTTCATGTACACAGTTCCTTGACAAACTCGACTGGAAAAGGTGGGCACTGTTTCCTTCTGGCTCAAAGGGAAAAATGTACAGCCTGAAATGCTGCTGATCCTATGTTCAATATTCTGGTCTCTGTCTAGTTTGCTACCTTTCCTTGGAGGGGCCATGAGGGGATGAAAATAGTGGGCCATTCTGTCCTGATTGGTTTCTGTGGTTCTTCACTGGAACTTGCCTGATTATATGTTGACTGAGGGCAGTATTGAACTCAGCCTTACTGTCGTCTCTGCTTACAGGAGGGAAATGATGATATGATCAATTTGTACCCAACAGTTTCATACAACTGAGATTTTTATGGTGCTTTTCGTGATCTCAGGACATCCCAAAATGCTTCACAGTCAATCTGGTACTTTTGAAGTCCAGTCATGTGTATTACAGCAGAGGAAGTGGGACTAATTCAGTAGCTCTTTCAAAGAACTACCACAGAAATAAGGGGCTGAACGATCTTGTTCTGTGCAGTAAGACACTACAGTTGAGCTTATTTTCTCTTCCAGGTGCTGATGTTCTCTGCTGTGTTTTGGCCACTGCTTTACTACTTGAAGAGGCACCGATGGTCTGTTTTAAAGAGTAGGAAGATCGCCTACAGGCCTCCAAAATAATTTCCGATTTGGGACACTCAACTCCAGCAGCACCTTGACCTCCTGCACTCTTGGCCAAAGTGTACACAATCTGGACTTTCACGGGGATAGTTTCTGGGGCAGGGGGGTGGGGAGACAAAACAAACTGTTTAAAATAACTGGGCATTCAACAGGGGCTTTATTAAAGCATGGCATTATCAAAAAATATCTATTGTCAAACTCCTCAGATCAGTGGACGGATTGCTGGCTATGATTAAACTATTGATGATTTGCTGCATTGTGTCTAACAGAAGGCCTTGATACTTTTAAAAGCAGTTTTAGAAATAAACTTGGAAGAATGCTGCTCTCCAGTGGCTGGTGAATATTGTCTTTCACAAGCAATAACTTGGATACAAGTTCTCTTTTTCTCTTCACAGAATTCAACCTCCAAACAGGGTAAGAATTCTGAAGGCCTTACAATAGTAACAAATCAGTGGCACCAGAAATGGAGAAGGAGATTCCCTTGTCTTACTGGGACTTCTTTGAGACTTTGAGCAGCTCAATGGCCTTCTCCATGGGTATAAATGCAAGTTGAAACAGTTGCTAAGAGAACTCACCATTCCGAATGATTTAAGGAGGCATTGGAATCCCCACGTTGTCTGTCATATGGAGATTCATCCTCATTTTAATTTACCTCCAGAATATACTGTTTTTGTGGTAAGATGTGTTTGGTCCTACTGAGAGTTGAAGGACTCCCTTCAGTAAATTATTACTGTACACAGCATTTGTGTAAATATTTAATGTTTAATAAATAATATGCTACAGACCTGTTCTGCATTAGTCCTCCACCTTGTGTCCATCTCTGTCCTGTCTGCATTTTTTTTACATCTACTTGCAGACGTCATTAAATCGGAGCAGGAGTAGAGCTTTAGCCCACTGAATCCATTCTACCATCCAATCGCTGATCTACCTTGACTCCATTTCACTGTCTGCTCATTGTATCCATTGATTTCTAGAATCAAAGATCACTTCTCAGCCTTGGCTATATCTAGAAGTATATTTGTGGTGCATCCACAACCCTGTAGGATACAGAATTCTAAATATTCACAACCTGAGTGAAGAAATCTCTCCTCATCTCAATTCTAAACATTAGGCCCTTTCCGCTGAGACTGTTCCTACGTTCTAGATTCCCCAGCCTGGGGGGGAAAACAAACCTCTCTCATATCAAACCCTTCTCATGTCAAACCCCTTCAGAATTGTGTAACTTTGAATGAATTTGCCCTTCCTTTTTTCTCAGCTCTCCCCTGTTCATCCTAGCCATTCATGCAGCTGGTAAATAGCTGAGGCCTAGTCATTGCAACAGGCACAGTCTGCTTTATGCTCTGATTTACATCTCTGCTTTGGGTTAATTATCCAATCCTTTAACCGTGTTAATACATTACCCCCAACTCCATGAGCCTTGACCATCTTTAGTAACTTTGTGTCACACCTCATCGAAAAGTATTTGAAAGTTCAGGTACATGATATTGCTGGTGTCCATTATCTGCCCGATCAGTTTACATCATGAAAACTCAAGTTTTCTTTCATGATTTTCTAAACACCTTCAGACATCTTGCAAGGTATCTATCACTCTGCATTAAGTCGTGTTACTTTGCTAAATTCCAGTCTGTAAGCACCATTGTAGAATCTGTGGGATTTTATGAAGTTGAGAATTAGTACATACACTAACTGCTGCAGTATTTGAAAAAACCTTAGAGTGGAGGCTATCAGGTCATGGAAATTCCACTTCATCCTGACTGAGAATGAAAGTTATTTCACCTAGCTGTGGTTATACGGGGGATATTCTATTTTTTTCCCTCTCAGTTTGACAGTAGGCTCATTGGGAATTTAGAATAGTGGGAATGGAGGTTAGGGCAGTTGAATGTTCCTCCTGCAGGATGTGGGAGGTAAGGGTCACCATCAGGGTCTCTGCTGACTGGATCTGCAGGAAGTACACCCAACTTCAGCTCCTCAAACTGCATTCTGGAGCTGGAGGAGCTTCGGATCATTCGGGAGGTGGAGGGGGCTACTGAGAGGAGTTACAGGGAGGTAGTCACACCTCTGGTAAAAGAAGATAGATGGGTTACTGTCAGGGGATGGAAAGGAAGTCAGCAGGCAGTGCAGGGATCCTCTGGCCATTTCCCTCAACAAGTATGCTGTTTTGGAAATTGTTTGGGGGGGACTTACCGGGGTAAGCAATGGAGCACAGAGCCTATCCCTGTTGCTCAGCAGGGAAAGGGGAAAGAGGAGCAGAGCATTAGTCATTGGACACTCCACAGGGGGACAGATAGGAGGTTCTAACAAGAGAGACTCACGGCTGGTGTGTTGCTTCCCAGGTGCCAGGATTCAGGATGTCTCTGATCGTGTTTTTGGGATCCTTGTGGGGGAGGGGGAGCAGCCCCAAGTCATCGTCCACATTGGCACCAACGACGACATAGGTAGGAAGAGATATGCGGTTTTAAAACAAATTCAGGGAGCTAGGACAAATAGACAATATGTGCAGGAGTAGGCCATTCAGCCCTTCGAGCCTGCACCACCATTCAATATGATCATGGCTGATCATCCTTAATCAGTATCCTGTTCCTGCCTTATCTCCATAACCCTTGATTCCACAATCCTTGAGAGCTCTATCCAACTCTTTCTTAAATGAATCCAGAGACTGAGCCTTCACTGCCCTCTGGGGCAGAGCATTCCACACAGCCACCACTCTCTGGGTGAAAACGTTTCTCCTCATCTCTGTCCTAAATGGTCTACACCGTATTT
>NC_057729.1:60352629-60354030 GCF_004010195.1 Chiloscyllium plagiosum | reverse complement strand
TCCCGCCATTCCAGGAATTGACCTCGTGAACCTATGCTGCACTCCCTCAATAACCAGAATGTCTTTCCTCAAATTTGGAGACCAGAACTGCACACAGTACTCCAGGTGCGGTCTCACCAGGGCCCTGTACAGCTGCAGAAGAACCTCTTTACTTCTATAATCAATCCCTCTTGTTATGAAGGCCAACATGTTATTAGCCTTCTTCACTACCTGCTGTAGTTGCATGCTTACCTTCGTTGACTGGTGTACAAGAACACCCAGATCTCTTTGTACTGCCCCTTTACCTAAATTGATTCCATTTAGGTAGTAATCTGCCTTCCTGTTCTTGCCACCAAAGTGGATAACCATACATTTATCCACATTAAACTGCATCTGCCATGCATCTGACCACTCACCTAACCTGTCCAGGTCACCCTGTAATCTCCTAAACATCCTCCTCACATTTCACGCTGCCACCCAGCTTTGTATCATCAGCAAATTTGCAAATGTTATTATTAATACCATCTTCTATATCATTAATATATTTTGTAAAAAGCTGTGGTCCCAGCACTGATCCCTGCGGTACCCCACTGGTCACTGCCTGCCATTCCGAAATGGAGCCGTTTATCTCTACTCTTCGTTTCCTGTCAGCCAACCAACTTTCAATCCAAGTTAGTACTTTGCCCCCAATACCATGCGCCCTAATTTTGCTCACTAAACTCCTATGTGGGACTTTATCAAAAGCTTTCTGAAAGTCCAGGTACACTACATCTACTGGATCTCCCTTGTCCATCTTCAGAGTTACATCCTCAAAAAATTCCAGATAATTAATCAAGCATGATTTCCCTTCATATACCCATGCTGTCTCTGACCTATCCTGTTACCACTATCCAGATGTGTTGTAATTTCATCCTTTATAATTGACTCCAACATCTTTCCCACCACTGAGGTCAGACTAACTGGTCTATAATTTCCTGCTTTCTCTCTCCCACCTTTCTTAAAAAGTGGTACAACATTAGCCACCCTCCAATCTGCAGGAACTGATCCCGAACCTATCAAAATCTGGAAAATAATCGCCAACGCATCCACGATTTCTCGAGCCACCTCCTTCAGTACCCTGGGATGTAGACCATCAGGCCCCGGGGACTTATCAACCTTCAGACCTAACAGTCTCCCTAACACCAATTCCTGGCAAATATAAATTCCCTTAAGTTCAGGTCCTTCAGCCACTGATACCACAGGGAGATTGCTTGTGTCTTCCTCAGTGAACACAGATCTGAAGTACCAATTCAACTCTTCTGCCATTTCTTTGTTCCCCATAATATATTCCCCTGTTTCTGTCTTCAAGAGCCCAATTTTAGTCTTAACCATTTTTTTCCCTTTCACATACCTAAAAAAGCTTTTACTATCCTCCTTTATATT
>NC_057729.1:60335471-60346623 GCF_004010195.1 Chiloscyllium plagiosum | reverse complement strand
GAGAGAGAGAGAGAGACCCCTGCCCGTGGGGTGGGGGGGGGGAGAGACACCCCAACCCCGGGGGTGGAGGGAAGACGGAGAAAAGCTGGTGATGGGGAGGGGGAGTGACAGGAGCAAAGATAGAATTGGGCAGAGGGGAGGTGGAATTGGACAGTGAGGGGAATGCGACATAGGAGGAGGGAGACTGTGAATGGGACAGTCAGAGGGGAATTGATCTGTCAGAGTTCTGATGTTGGTTGTCATGGGAGTGTCCCTGACTGCAGCCTCTTGACCTTTTGTCTTTCCTGCTCCACAGTGACATTGGTCAGCAGCCTTATCATGTTGCTTCTGTTTTTCTCTGAGCTCCAGTATTACCTCACAAAGGAGGTGAGTGTCTCCTGTGAACATCTTCCCCAAATCAGCTACCTGACTCTGTCTGATATTATCACCTTTAGTTACTTGATTCCGGAGTAGTGTTATTTTCAGAAATTTATTAATGATAAAAATATGGTTTAGATATTTTCCACGGAAGTTTGATTTGAACCTGGGTCATTCTGTTAATTGTGGAGCTTCGCATGGGAATCGTATCCAGTACCTGGGAATCTGCTCCCAGGCTTGGGAGATGCTGAGATCGTGGCCCCTTTGATACTGTGTTTGCAAGTTCGAGAAACATTTGGCTTTTAATCCTCCATATTTCACCCCCTATTAGAGGTGTAAGGTCAATCCTTGTGGTACTTGAATTTGATTATACCAATGGTTTTCAGAAGATACAGCAGTGACTTGTTGGATTTTAAAGATTCTAGACCACAGTCACTTAATGTGGACAGTCGATCATTCATCAGGAACTTTCCGATAGTTTGAAGAAACGTAGTTTAGATTTGATATGTCAGTTAATTAGACTGAAAAGTAAACAACCTGTGACAGATTGAAGTGGTGGAGGCAGCAGACTAGTCTTCATGTGAAGGACTTCTTGAGTTGTCGCCCTTTCTCCTGCCTCATTTTCACCTGAAGGAAGCAGCTGGTGAGGACTGGTCGATATCCCCTATTTCTAGGGGCTGGTAGAGTGGTAGAGATGTTCAGCATGGAAACAGACCCTTCGGTCCAACTCGTCCATGCCAACCAGATATCCTACAACCTTCACAAACCTTGCAAAAAAGATATCCGAAATGAATCTAGTCCCATTTGCCAGCATTTGGCCCATGTCCCTCTAAACCCTCCTATTCGTATGTATAATGATGCCTTTGAAATGTTGTAATTGTACCAGTCCCCACCATTTCCTCTGGCAGCTCATTCTATATACGCACCACCCTCTGTGTGAAAAAGTTGCTCCTTAGGTATCTTTTAAATCTTTCCTCTCTCACCTTAAACCTATGCCCTCTAGTTTTCGACTCTTCTACCCTGGGGGAAAAGACCTCGCCTATTCACCCTGTCTATGCCCCTCATGTTTTTATAACCTTCTCTAAGGTTACCCCTCACCTGATAATGCTCCAGGGAAAATAGCCCCAACCTATTCAGCCTCTCCCTTTAGCTCAACCAGGCAACATCCTTCTAAATCTTTTCTGAACTCTTTTAAGTTTGACAATATCATTCGTATAGCAGGGAGACCAGAAGTGAATGCAGTATTCCAAAAGTGGCCTAACCAATATCCTGTACAACTGAACCATGACCTCTCGATTCCTATACTCAGTGCACTGACCAATAAAGGAAAGCATACCAAATGCCTCCTTCACGATCCTATCTACCTGTGATTCCACTTTCAAAAAACTATGAACCTGCACTTCAAGGTCTCTTGGTTTGCCAACATTCCTTAGGACCTCACCATTAATTGTAGAAGTCGTGCTCTGATTTGCCTTTCCAAAATGCAGTGTTTTGCATTTATCTAAATTAAATTCCATCTGCCACTCCTTGGTCCATTGCCCATCTGATCAAGATCCCGTTGTACTCTGAGGTAACCTTCTTCATTGTCCACTACAACTCCAATTTTAGTGCCCTCTGCAAATTTACTAACCGTGCCTCTTATATTCACATCCAGATCATTTATATAAATAACAAGAATGCTTAAGACTTGCAATTTTCTCCCAAACTCTGCATTTACCCAGCTGATATGTTGAGATGTTAATGCTCAAAATATGATTAGAGAAGGATTATACTTGAAACGTTGACTTCTCCACCTCCTGCTGCTTGCTGCATTCCTCCAGCCTCCTGCTTGTCTAAAAATTCTAATTAGAGCTGTTATAAACCGCAGTGAGTGTGGGAGTTGGGAAGGCAGGTCAACAAGGTGCACGTGAAACTCCAGTGCCCATTTGGTATTGGCAGGGTCAAAACTCAACAATTAACTTCCATGGAGAAAATGAGGACTGCAGATGCTGGAGAGTCAGAGTCAAAAAAGGTGGTGCTGGAAAATTTACAGCAGGTCAGGCAGCATCCTAGGAGCAGGAGAGTTGACGTTTCGGGTATAAGCCCCTCATCAGGACTGACATTCCTGATGAAGGGCTTATGACCGAAAAGTCAACTGTCCTCCCCAGATGCTGCCTGACCTGCTGTGCTTTTCCAGCACCACCTTTTTCGAATCCCAATTAACTTCCATGCTTTTGTTCATGCTACCAGCCAACTGCCCACCTGAAACGACCAGGAACTGACAACTGGTCAATAGCAGCAGCGAAGATTTAGGCAATAGGTGATGCATTGCTTTCCCATTGTCTTTTAAGTGGCAGGAAAACCACAACGGCTTCCCTGCATAATTTGCAACAGGACCCGATAACGTCACAAATCCCAATTTTCATTGTTAGGACAGGACCATGCCAGTTAGATGCCCTTGTATTCTGCTTAGAACAGCTGATTAAAACTGAAGACAGCAGTATCCAGAAAAATGATGAATAAATCACATGCAATTTGAACTGCGTGTTTGCCTGCTTTGCATCAAGTGGGACATTAATTAAACCTTCAGGTCCCAGATATAGTACAGGGAAGAGGCACAGGATTGAACCTAAATGTCACAGGATTGAATTATTGGTAGTAATGAGAAGAATATAAAGTTATCAGAAAATTATGTTTCGCATGAGTAATGAGCAGCAGGGTAATATTCATTCCAAAAAGATTAATCTGTCTTGAGAGGATTGTAGATTGTTTTTGGACAAGTGAACCAAGTTAGGCTAAATGACTATCTTAGGATCTGTACAAAATTAAACCATTATTTTATCAGCTCCTATGCTTTTTCTAAGACCAACTCCTACTTATAATATATTTTCTAAATGGCTTTTAACTTTATACTGTACTTCTTCAGTACCATTACTACAAATCTAGTGTTTGACACTGCCACTGTACCATATAAATTGAAGCAGTGTTAAATAGGGACTTGCAGTCTTCTGCCCATCCTTGATTTGATTTTCAAAGAAATTAATTGATTTTGTCATCAGACAGCCTGGGCATGTACAACTGAAAGATGAAGGCGACCTAGTATGTAATCTGCTAGTCTCATGTAAAACAAAGCAAAATCAGTGAAGCCATGTACCTCCACACTAAAGGTTGGGATTTTAGCTGAGAGATATTGGAATTACTTTCTTATATCCAGAGTATTATTATTTATAAAATTGACTACGAAGCAGTAGTAATAGTTTTTAGATGCAAGGGGATGGAAAATTCAGATAAACATGGAAATTTTGAAAAGTAACAAAAGTATGCTAAGTCAATTGCTGAAGTCTGCTATGCACAAAATTAAAGTTGAGTAGAGTAAGGATAAGAAGTGGGCCAGGGTTATGCCATCGTTCCTTTTTCACGTGTAGTTGGAATATCATGCTTATAGTTTGTGCTTTCGGAGTGCCATGAGTGTGTCAACATTTACTTCATATCTTGTTTTTTTCTACCCAGAAGTGCTGTTACACATGACTGAGGGACCTTCCCACACCCAAAATCACTGCGACCTTTTTTCTATTTTTTTCCAACTCATAAGCACCCTAAGTAAAAAAAAACCCATGTAGCCAATTCAATATTTACATGCAAAGGCAACAAGAGTGAGGGGGGAGATAGGTTGTCTTAATTTTTCATTTTTATGAAGAAGTAATCTATTTTTCAAATCAACCTGTTCAGATGAGTTATTACAGACCTCTGGAGCATAGAACATTACAACGCAGTACAGGCCCATCGGCCCTCCATGGTTCCACAGGTTGGCCAACTGTCTGAAGCCCATCTAACCTACAGTATTCCATTCTTGTTCATATGTCAATTCAATAACCATTTAAATGCCCTTAAAGTTGGTGAGGCTACTACTGTTGCAGGCAGGGTGTTCCATGCCCCGACTACTCCCTGAGTAAAGAAACCACCTCTGACATCTGTCCTATATCTATCACCCCTCAATTCAAAGCTATGTCCCTTTGTGCTAGTCCTCGCCATCCGAGGAAAAAGGCTCTCTCTGTCCACCCGATCAAACCCTGTGATTATCTTGTATGTCTCAATTAAGTCACCTCTCAACCTTCTTCTCTCTAACGAAAACAGCCTCAAGTCCCTCAGCCTTTCCTCATAAGACCTTCCCTTCATACCAGGCAACATACGAGTAAATCTCCTCTGAACCTTTTCCAAAGCTTCCACGTCCTTCCTATAATGCATTGACCAGAACTGTATGCAATACTCAGTGCGGCCGCACCAGAGTTTTGTACAGCTGCAGCATGACCTCATGGCTCTGAAACTCAATCCCTCTACCAATTAAAGCGAACACACCGTATACCTTCTTAACAACCCTATCAACCTGGGTGGCAACTTTCAGGGATATATGTACCTGGACACCCGAAATCTCTCTGCACATTTATACTACCATTAGTATAAATCTTACCATTAGCCCAGTACTCTGTATTCCCGTTACCCTTTCCAAAGTGAATCACCTCACACTTTTCCACATTAAACTCCCAGCTCTGCAGCTTATCTACGTCTCTCTGTAACCTACAATATCCTTCATCACTATCCACAACTCTACTGACCTTCGTGTCGTTCGCAAGTTTACTAACCCATCCTTCTACACCCTCATCCAGGTCATTTATAAAAATGACAAACAACAGTGGACCCAAAACAGATCCTTGCGGTACCCCACTAGTATCTGAACTCCAGGATGAATATTTTCCATCAACCACCACCTTCTGTCTTCTTTCAGCTAGCCAATTTCTGATCCAAACTGCTAAATCACCCTCAATCCCATGCCTCTGTTTTTGTGCAATAGCCTACCGTGGGGAACCTTATCAAACGCCTTACTGAAATCCATTTACACCACATTAACTGCTTTACCCTCATCCACCTGTTTGGTCACCTTCTCAAAGAACTCAATAAGGTTTGTGAGGCACAACCTACCCTTCACATAACCATGTTGACTATCCCTAAACAACTCATTCCTTTCTTGATAATTATAAATCCTATCTCTGTGCCCACAACCGAAGTAAGGCTTACAGGTCTCTAATTGTCAGGGTTGTGGCTACTCCCCTTCTTTAACAAGGGAACAACATTTGCTATTCTCCAGTCTTTGAGCAGTTGGGACTTGAACATGGGCTTCCCAATCCAGGGGTAAGGACACTGCCATTGTGCCACAAGGCCCCTATATCTTGTATTCCTTTTCCTTGAGAAAGTGTAGCATCCCATTGATACCGAGGAAACACTGGCCCAAGGTTGCTGAAAGTAGGGGGAGAACATTGGAAAACCTTGAATTTCATTGTTGATGGCAAATTGAACAGAAAACTGTCTTTAGAAAAAAGGCTACATAGCAACTCAGGCATTCCACCCTCCCATTCCCTCAATGATCATCTGCCCTACTTAGGACAGACACTGTAGATCATGCATTTGACCTGAGAACTAATTGTGATGTGAAAGCAAATCATCCTCAAACTCAAGGAACTGCCTAACAAGGAGAAGGAAGAAATATCATCTAGGACATCATAGGAAAGGCATTCCCTTGCTCTGAAGAACCTCGTGGGATTTTATACCCCCCTGAACGGAGCCTTGGTTGAACATCTCATTCAAGAGACAGCACCTACGAAAGTAACACTCCATCAGAATTGTATCACATAAGTCCTTTGGTCTTGAGCACGTAACCTTCTGACTAAGACACAAGAATTGCTACCAATCAATTCTGAACAAAGTAAGGAATGTTGCACATGTCTACCAACAGCTACACAACTCATGAAAGTAATTGATTTATCGTGTCAGGGCCCTTCTTGGGTAATGTGTTTAGTCGTTTTTTTTAAAGACTAGCATGTAAATTGGCTGCTAATGAAATTTCATTGATAACTTTATTTATCACTGAAAAGTCCCAATAAGTGGACTGTTCTTTTAAGGAACAAACCTTCTTGATGTCCAGTTTGTATTTTGGAAATTTCAAATATCTCTTCTACAATGGAACTTTTAGCTCAAAACCTGGAGCTGTCACAATCCTCCACCTACAGAGCAAACTTTTATGTCGTCTATGAATTCTGAAGAGCCATAGAGTCTTACAGCACAGAGACAGACCCTTGGGTTCAACCAGTCCATGCCAACCATAATCCTAAACCAAACTAGTCCCAGCTGCCTGCAATTGGTCTGTAGCCCTCCAAACATTTCTTATTCATGTACTTTTCTGAATATCTTTTAAACATTGTAACTGTACCCTTATCCACTACGACATTTTACACACGAACCACAGTGTTTTTAAAAAAACTGCCCAACATCCTTTTGTAAATCTTTCTCCTCTAACTTTAAAAATATGCCCCCCTAGTCTTGAACTCCCCATCCTATGGAAAAGGCACCTGCTTTATACCTTATCCATACTTCTCATGATTTACAAACCTGTATACGGTGAGCTCCTATGCTTCAGTGAAAATAGTCCCAGACTACCTCTCCCTGTAACTCAAACCATCCATTCCTGGCAACATCCTAGTAAATCTCTTCTGAACTCTCCAGTTTAATAATATCCTTAGTTTACACTGTGACAATCAGCCGTTTGTATCCCAGCCGATGGACATGGGACAACTACTGGATAACTGCTGACCTTTTTCCTACCTCATTTGAAGGTTAGGTCTCATTCCATTTGGGAACAAAACAACATTTTCATAAACTCTGCACTGATGATCGAACTGTCTGACATTATATATACTCTTTGACCTCTCATTATGGAATATTTTGGCCTGTTTGCCTTTGTTGTCACTTTATTCTTGTTTACTAGAAATTATTTATGTTTTGGGAAAGGAAGTAGCAATATAACAGTCATTCCACAAACAGTTGTGGGTAAAATTGCAAGTAATCTCAAGATAGACACTAAAAGGTTCTTTAAATATACAGAAAGGAAGAGTGAAGCTAAAGTGAACATTGGTCAGTTGTAGAAAGAGGCTGGGAAATGACAGAGGAGTTGAATAAATACTTTCCATCAATCTTCACAGGAGAAGACACTAATAACTTAGTCATTGAGATGTATAGCACAGAAACAGACCCTTCAGTTCCACTATCCATGCCAGCCAAATATCCTATATAAATCTAGTCCCATTTGCTAGCCCTTGGCCCTTATTCCTCTAAACCTTTCCTATTCGTATACCCATCCAGATGCCTTTTAAATGTTGTAATTGTACCAGCCTCCCATCACTTCCTCTGGTATCTCATTCCATACCCGTACCACCCTCTGTGTGGAGAAGGTTGGCCCTTCGTATTAAATCTTTTTCCTCTCACCATAAAGCTATACCCCACTAGTTTTGGACTCTCCCACCCCAGCATCCCAAAATTGTCTCCGAACTATCCCTAAATATTCAAGGGGCAAAATGAGAAGAGGAAATAAATACAATAACAGTCACGAGGAAGAAAGTGCTAGGGAAACTAATAGAGCTAAGGTCAATGCTTCCCCTGGACCTGATGGGACACACCCTTGGATATTAAAAGAAGGTGGTAGCTGCAGAGACAGTGGATGCACAGCTAGTAATCTTCTAGGAATCCTTAGATTCTGGAAACATCCCGAAGGAATGGAAAACTGTCAAACGAGCACCTTTATTTAAAAAGAGAAGGAGACAAAACATAGGTAACTATTGGCCAGTTAGCTTCACATCTGTTATTGAGAAAGTCTTAGACTCAGTTATAAAAGATGTGATAGTACAGCATTTAGAAATACGTGAAACGCTCAAACACACTCCGCATTTGATTTATTGCCACATATATAGTTACAAAAAAAAGTGAAAAGTGTTATATAGTAACTCTCTGATGCCAACTTAAAACACAGAAAAATAAACCAAAACATAGAATATTAAGGCAAAAGAATGAAGAAAGAAATAAAAATAAAAGCATGGCATCGTGAAGGGGAAATCATGCCTGACACATTTACTAGCCTTCTTTAAGGCAGTAGCAAGCAGGATGGATAAAGGGCAAACAGTGAATGTAATACATTTGGAGTTTCTGAAGGTATTCAATAAGATGCCACACATTTGGCTGTTTAATAAGATAAGAGCTCAAGGTGTTGTCAGTACACCAGGAATCCTTTCTCCTAAAACCTTGGGACCAACTGGTTTTCAAATAGTGTATTTTCGGTTTTTGAATATACTTACCATTGTGGTCAATTTTTTTTTCACCTTTCACTGTACAGAAATCAAACGCAGGTAATCTTGTTAAAAGGTGATGTATAATTTCTATTTTCTGATTTTTTCTCTCTCTCTCACTCTCATGATGATGCTGGCATTTTCCTTCCCTCTCTAGGTTCATCCAGAGCTCTATGTCGATACGTCACGAGGTGAAAAGCTAAAAATCAATATTGACACTATTTTCCCACACATGCCCTGTGCTTGTGAGTACTAATGCAACTTCTCAAATATACTTTCTTTTCCTTGTCTTCTCTTTCACTGTCATTCATTCCTAATTCCCCCTACTGTCTCCACTGTAAATGTTTTGTTTTCACAGCTTTCCCTTGTGAATTAGTCCCATCCTTTTTGAATTATAGATTCCCTACAGTGTGGAAGCAGGTCATTTGGCACATCAAGTCCACATCCTTTAATGGTCAGAGTATTGAGTACAGGCGTTGGGAGGTCATGTACAGCTGTACAGGACATTGGTTAGGCCACTGTTGGAATATTGCCTGGTCTCCTTCCTATCGGAAAGATGGTGTGAAACTTGAAAGGGTTGAGAAGAGATTTACAAGGATGTTGCCAGGGTTGGAGGATTTGAGCTATAGGGAGAGGCTGAACAGGCTGGGGCTGTTTTCCCTGGAGCTTCAGAGGCTGAGGGATAATCTTATAGCGGTTTACAAAATTATGAGGGGCATGGAAATGGTAAATAGGCAAAGTCTTTTCCCTGGGGTCGGGGAGTCCAGAACTAGAGGGCATAGGTTTAGGGTGAGAGGGGAAAGAGACCTAAGGGGCAACTTTTTCACACAGAGGGTGGTACGGATATGGAATGAGCTGCCAGAGGATGTGGTGGCGGCTGGTACAATTGCAACATTTAAGAGGCATTTAGATGGGTATATGAATAGGAAGGGTTTGGAGGGATATGGGCCAGGTGCTGGCAGGTGGGACTAGATTGGGTTGGGTAGGTCTGTTTCCGTGCTGTATATCTCTATGACTCTGACCTACCCTCTAAATAGCATCCCACCCAGACCCAATCTACTGCTCATGCCCTGTTCCTGAAACCCTGCATTTCACATGGCCAACCCACCTAACCTGCACATTCCTGGACACTATGGGACAATTTAACATGGCCAGCCCACCTAATTTGCGTATCTTTGGACTGTGGGAGGAAAACGAGCACCCGGACAAAAAACAGGCAGACACTGCAAAGATGCAAACTCCACGCAGTTGCCTGTGGGTGGAGTTGAACCTGGATCCCTGCCCTGTGACGCAGCCGTGCTAACGGCTGAGCCACAATGCCACTCTAAAATCCTTAATGTAGGTTCCTGTGCTTTCATCAGCTTTGGGTTCCTTCCTAAATCCCTGTTGTGCCTGCAAGCTTTTGTCACTATCCCTCCCTCTCTCTCTCTCTGGCTGCTGGTAGATCTGCTTTTGTGATCCTCTGGGATCTTTCTGGAAGCACTGAATTCAGCTGTTGTTCTGAGTTTGCTTTCTGATTTGTGATGGCAGCAGGCTGTATTGAGTCACAGCTAACTCCAGAAATAATCTGTCGTCTATTCTCTCTCCGCCCCCCCCGCCACCACCACCCTGCGACCAAAGACAGATTCCAAGCTTGATTCGCATTAAAAAAAAAGTCAAAATGAAAGAAAGATCCCTTAAGGATGCTTGTGCTTTTGTGTGTATGTTTCAATGTTAATGATAAAGCTCCATGTCCACTGACAGATCTCAGTATCGATGCAATGGATGTGGCTGGAGAGCAGCAGCTTGATGTAGAGCACAATCTGTTCAAAAAGAGACTGGACCTGGTTGGCAATGCCGTCAGTCCAGAGGTGGAGAAGCACGGTAAGCAAAGACTGACAGGGAGCAGAGATGACCAAGTCCTCTACACACAGCTTTTTAAACTGAAATTACAATGTAACTGTTCACGGGGACACAATGGGACATTGAGATCGAACGTTAATCTGTTAAGGATTTGTGTAAATGTTGATGTCACTGGGCAGCGTTCTAAAATAGGTTGTACTTTGAGAACAAAACTGCAGGTTTTTCTATCCATTTCCCACGGCCTGAGGTGCTTCCATGGGAGTCAGTGATGCACAACACTTCACATCAATGTTCCTTCAGGAGAAACCCAACTTTGGTTTTCCTCCAAATGATTTCTCTGCATTTATGAAGCCTGTATGTAATCCATCAGCTATTCATTGAAGATTAAGGATAGCATTTGAGCCCAGTACTTTCTTCAGTCTGTGCTGATACACACTCGTAGATGTATTGTCTATTGTGGGGCTGGGTCCAATTTAAAATTATAGACAGTAGCCAATAGGTGCAGGAGTAGGCCATTCTGCCCTTCGAACCTGCACCACCATTCAATATGATCAGTATCCTGTTCCTGCCTTATCTCCATAACCCATAATTCCACTATCTTTGAGAGCTCTATCCAACTCTTTCTTAAACGAATCCAGAGACTGGGCCTCCACTGCCCTCTGGGGCAGAGCATTCCACACAGCCACCACTCTCTGGGTGAAGAAGTTTCTCCTGAGCTCTGTCCTAAATGGTCTACCCCGTATTTTTAAGCTGTGTCCTCTGGTTCGGCACTCACCCATCAGTGGAAACATGTTTCCTGCTGCCAG
>NC_057729.1:60305593-60334809 GCF_004010195.1 Chiloscyllium plagiosum | reverse complement strand
CCCAGATGTGTTATAATTTCATCCTTTATAATAGATTCCAGCATCTTTCCCACCACTGAAGTCAGACTAACTGGTCTATAATTTCCTGCTTTCTCTCTCCCACCTTTCTTAAAAAGTGGGACAACATTAGCCACCCTCCAATCCATAGGAACTGATCCCGAATCTATCGAACTCTGGAAAATAATCACCAATGCATCCACGATTTCTCGAGCCACCTCCTTCAGTACCCTGGTATGCAGACCATCAGGCCCCGGGGACTTATCAACCTTCAGACCCAACAGTCTCTCCAACACCATTTCCTGGCAAATATAAATTCCCTTAAGTTCAGGTCCTTCAGCCACTGTTACCTCGGGGAGATTGCTTGATCCACTATTGCCCTGACTCTGGCTAATTAACTGAACTATGTATGAGCATGAATCAAAACTAGAGTCTACCTAAGGATAATTTGGCAATTACTCTCCGAGCCACTGGAATTCAGGGTCAGTCTGCACTTTTTTCAAATTTCGATTGAGTTCTGGTTCTAATCCATAGATTTCTGATTAATTTTCCGTGATGGTTGTCAGTGGTTAATCTGGGTGGGTCATTTTGCTTTGTTGAGCAGTGGCACATCTTTGTATCATTCTGTTATCTTCCCCGAGTGTTTCTTCTACTTGGTCCATGTCTCATGTACTACTTTAGTATATTCAAGTCACAGATTGATATTGGATAGAAAGGAAGCAAGCGATAGGTGGACATGATCAAATAGAATAATTCAGGTGGAAGATTTTATTGAATAGCAGATTAAGCCACTGGCCAATTGCTGCTTCTATTTCTGATTCTCTTTGGGTCTGTTCCATGTGCTATTTCTTGTAGAATCATTTGGCCTATTGGATTGATGCTGACTCCCCATAAAACAATCCAGTCAGGCTCCATCCCATAACCTCTGCAAGTTAATTTCTCTCAAGTGCATATTAATTTTACTTTTGAAACAATCAAAGATCTTGGGTTCCATGCAGTGAATTCCAGATCATCACCAGTTGCTGTTTCTCACATTCCCTTCCCAGCATCTCTTGACCAAAACTTTAAATCTGTATTTCCTGGTTCTTGTACCATCAACCAATGGAACTCATTTTTCTTTGCTTATCTAATCAGTTAAATCTCTCCTTAATCTCCTTTGCTCCATGGAGAACAGTCCCCACTTCTCCAACGAATCCTATCTTTAAAATTCTACTTCCCTGGAATCATTCTGGTAAATCTTCCAAGTACTCTTGACGATCTTCCCATTCTTCCTAAAGTGCTGTGACCAGAGCAGGATGTAGCATTTGTTGGCCTAACCAAAACTTTGTGTAAGTTCAGTTTCTGTCTTTGAATGTGTGTTCTCTCTCTCTCTCTCTCCATTCCATATTGTTGTTTCTCGCTCTCTGGCCCCAGTTCCTTGTTATTTCTCTCTCTCAGTATGTACTTCATGTGCTGTTCCTCTGTCTCTTCTCTCTGGATCTGGGTCCATTTTCTATGTGTTATTTCTCTCTCCAGACCCATGTTTTGTGTTTTGCTTCCCCCCTCTTCTCGCTTGCTGCGAATTCCTTGTGTTGTTTCTATTTGTTTCAGAGTTGGGAAAACAGGAGGAGGTATTCAATTCAACAAAGCTGGACCCAGACCGATGTGAGAGCTGTTATGGGGCAGAATCTGAGGACATGAAGTGAGTGTCTCTGATCAGTTCTTGGCAATTGAGATAATCAGAATGAAAGGAAACCTTCTTTGAGCTGAAGACCAGGAGGATCATGGCTCCAGACCCTGGGTCCAAGGGGAGTTAGAGCACATCCTGATTGGGAAGGAGCATTAACAGGTTAGCCGGCCCCTCAGTCACCATCCTGCAATCCCCAGTAGCAGACAGTAGAGGTGCTTTGCTGTGTTTCCTTCAGTTGGTGCTCACCAACTTCACCCATCAGTGCTGTGACAGTCTCCAATTAGACTCACTCCACTACTCTTTCTCCTTTGCTTTGCATCTGTTTCTTTGTCCAATTCCTGTTTGGAAGTTCTTGAATCTCTTTTTGCCATATTCTAAGGTGGTGATTTTAAGATTGATTTCCTTTTATTTTGCTAATTACTTAGCCATATCCTTTGGCTACTGACATTCCAATCAGTAAAAACAGTGTCTTCCTTCATATCAACACCCCTCAGTTTTGAACACCTTTATGAAATCTCCATTAATCTTCTTCACTCTGAGAAAAAATAACCTCAAGTTTTTTAGTCTCTCTGTAACTCCAATCTTTATTTCCTGGGACTGTTTTGATAAGTCTTATACCCTGAATACCCAAGACCAGCTTTTAACGTATATTAAGAAGAGCATTTGTCACAACATTGAGGTTTAGGGACACTGTTTTCCCCCAGTCTATAAAGCAACCTTTTACTCGAATGCTCAAATATGAACAATAACTCTCAACTTCATGCTGCACTTTCTCTCCCCTGACCATGTTGGTATTTGTCATTGCCACTGCTGTTTCAGTTTGCCAACAAGTCTAATATGTTGCATATTTTTCAAAAGGTTCACGGACAGCCATTAGTTGGTTTATTGCCCATCCCTACTGTCCTGGAGAATGTGGTGGTGAGTTACTTTCATGAGCCACTGCAGTCCACATTCTGTCTTGTCCACTAACAATGAAATTGTGTTCCAGAGTCCAATATTTTATATAGCTAGTAAAACAATAGTCATAATATTGATTTCTGAACTCCTGTGCCTGTCCCCCAGTCAGAACAATATTTGTTCACCACAATTGTCTATTCCCTTAGCCAATCCTGTTCCAAGTTAACATCATCCATTTAGTCCTGTGCTTTAGTGTGAGTAAGTCTGTATGTATTACTTTATTAAACCCATTCTGAAAGTCCATATCCACCTCTCACCCAGCGGCAACCCTCGTCCTTCAGGAGGACAGATGCAGTGATCTTCCCCAACATGATGCTCTGGAATGTGCCCAAAGAGGATGGGAGAGAGATGTCCCTCTCCAGCTGGAACGTCTGATCTGCAGACTCTGGCTGCTGAGAGCTCATGTGTCATTACAGATGAATAATGCTTCCCTGTGCAGCAAGTATCTACAGTAACACGTGCTAATTTGTCCACACAGATGCTGCAACACATGTGCTGATGTACGTGAGGCGTACAGACGGAAAGGCTGGGCGTTCAAAAATGCAGACACCATTGAGCAATGCATGAGGGAAGGATTCACGCAGAAGCTGCAGGAGCAGAAGAATGAGGGCTGCCAGGTGTATGGATTCCTAGAGGTCAATAAAGTGAGTCTGCAAGGAGAAGGTGGGATAATAATTGTGGTTAAACATTGGTTATCAGGGTCAATTGTTCCGGTGTTTGTGGTAAGCTGTTGTTAATTGTGGACGGGAGAGTTCTGTGGTGAGCTGTTGGTTTGTGGGGACAGGAGGCCTCTGTGGTGAGCTGTTGGTTATTGGGGACGGGAGGGTGGTGTGGTTAGCTGTTGGATATTGGGGCCGGGAGGGCTCTGTGGTCAGCTGCTGGTTATTGGGGCCGGGAGGGTGGTATGGTCAGCTATTGGTTATTGGGGACGGGAGGGCTCTGTGGTCAGCTGTTGGTTATGGGGGATATGAGGGTGGTGTGGTCAGCTGTTGGTTATTGGGGACGGGAGGGCTCTGTGGTTAGCTATTGGTTATTGGGGATGGGAGGGTGGTGTGGTCACCTGTTGGCTATTGGGGACGGGAAGGTGATGTGGTCACCTGTTGGCTATTGGGGACGGGAGGGTGGTGTGGTCAGCTGTTGGTTATTGGGGACGGGAGGGTGGTGTGGTCAGTTTTTGGTTATTGGGGACAGGAGGGCTCTGTGGTTAGCTGTTGGTTATTCTGTGGTGAGCTGTTGGTTATTGGGGACGGGAGGGTGGTGTGGTCAGTTGTTGGTTATTGTGGACGGGAGGGCTCTGTGGTTAGCTGTTGGTTATTGGGGACGGGAGGGTGGTTGTGGTCACCTGTTGGCTCTTGGGGACGGGAAGGTGGTGTGGTCAGCTGTTGGTTATTGGGGACGGGAGGGTGGTGTGGTCAGCTGGTTATTGGGGATGGGAGGGTGGTGTGGTCAGCTGTTGGTTATTGTGGACGGGAGAGCTCTGTGGTTTGCTGTTGGTTACTGAGGACACAAGGGTTCTATGGTTCAATATGAATTGCATTTTTTTAAACTATCTCCTATCTTTTTATTTCTTGTTAGGTGGCAGGGAATTTCCATTTTGCTCCTGGGAAAAGTTTTCAGCAGTCACATGTCCATGGTAAGATAGTACTGAATCCCCCTAAAGGGATTTTAGGTCGGGAATGTGAGTGGATGTGTTTGCAACAGTTTGGGGGCTGGGGTAATGTTTGGAAAGGGGGTTTGAAGTAATTATTTAAAGAAGGACAAGTTACGTTTATTGACGGCTTCACGAAGGTGCTTTACTGCATTGGGTCACCTGAAGCACTAGAGCCAAAGTATCAAAAGATTTTATAATTCAGTGCAAGGATTAGCAAGGGAACTTCAGAGCCCAAGGCCATAAGGCTAGGAGCATGTCTATCAATGAATAGCAATTAAAATTGCTAAAACCAATAGGCTGGAATTGGAGGAACACAAAGTGTTGTTGGTTCAGAGAACAATAGAGAGATAAGGAGGGCAGGCACGATAGATGTGTTTGAACACAATGTGTCATCATCAGTTTGTGTTTTTGTTGGTCAGTGAGCCCGGCAAAATGAGACAGCAGGACTGTAAGGGTTAGAATATGAGCATGAATGAGAGTGTAAGGAGATGAACTGAGGCAGGTAGGGATGGACATATTGCGGAGATTGAATTTTGATGATGGACTGCTTATGGATTTGGATTCTGCTTGGGATCAGATAGATTGCATTGTCTAGTTCAGCGTCAGACAGTGCCAGATTGAGGGGTAGAGTCAGTGTCTAGTGAACAGACTTTGTGCTGGAGACCGAAAACTATGACTTTCTCAGCACGTAATTTAGAAATGTTGTCTTATCCAGTATATGTCGGACGAGCAGAATGAGAAATGAGACCGAGAAGGGAGGTCATGCTGAGCTACAGCTGCCTGATACCAGCACACATATGGAGTCTGGTGTGCTTTTGGTGGAGATCAGGAGAAGTGTCTTCACCCAGAGAGTGGGGGAGCCTGTGGGATTCTCTGTCACAGAAAGTGGTTGAAGCCAAAATATTGAGTGTTTTCAAGAAGGAGATAATGTAGTTCTTCGGGATAAAGGAATCAAATGATATGGGGCAAAAGAGATCAGCCATGATCATATTGAATGTGGAATGGGATCGATAGACTCCTATTTTCTATTTTTATCTATAGCTGACTGGCAATATGTCAGTGAGGATTAGCTGGTGCCAAGGGTTTGTCTTGGAGGATAGCAGCTGTAACTGAGGGAAACCATAGCAAGGCATTTTCAGGCTGACATTGAAAGACAAGAAAGACCAGCTGAGAGCAGTCCCACCGAGCTGGATGGGACGGGAGAGGGTTGCAGACAGGATGAGAAAGGGTAATTTGCATGGTGATGTAGCATTCTACTTGAGCCTTTTGGTCCTATGTCAGGGACAGAATCGAGGGAGTTCAGGGAAACATGGATTTGTATTAATGAAATGACAACACAGTGAAAGATTGGAGATAAATGAGAAGGTGATGATGGAGTGGTAGTTTGCAAGGATAGAAAGTTGTTAATGGATATTTGAAGAGACAGATGGTAATAGCAGAATATTTAAGAAGGGCACAGTATTTGGGGGAAGAGAGCTGTTGACAATATCCATTAACATGGCAGTAGGAGGGGAAGTTGAGTGGTCACCTGTTTGATCAGATCAAAGAAGCAAGAGGTGGGACTTGTGGATAAGATGACTTTGCAGTGGGGATAAAGGGAGATGGAAGAGAAACATAAGAGTTTCAGGGCGAGGACAGGGAAGTTTTGGGGAAAGAACATTTGGTCTCTCCCTTCCACTAACCCATAGGAACAACAGAAAGCTGAACTTGTGGGCGGCACGGTGGCACAGTGGTTAGCACTGCTGCCTCGCAGCGCCAGAGACCCGGGTTCAATTCCCGCCTCAGGCGACTGACTGTGTGGAGTTTGCACGTTCTCCCCGTGTCTGCGTGGGTTTCCTCAGGGGGCTCCGGTTTCCTCCCACAGTCCAAAGATGTGCAAGTCAGGTGAATTGGCCATGCTAAATTGCCCGTAGTGTTAGGTAAGGGGTAAATGTAGGGGTATGGGTGGGTTACGCTTCGGCGGGTCGGTGTGGACTTGTTGGGCCGAAGGGCCTGTTTCCACATTGTAATGTAATCTAATCTAATCTAATGGTCTCTATGTTTGTAACTAAGGAGCTCAAGACTTCATTGTAATGGATGGTGGATGGTGAAGGAGTGGCAGGTTTACAAAGACAACCTAGAGTGAAGTGGAGCAAGTCATTGTCATTGCATTCCTAACTGATCCTGAAGCAGTGAACGGTTTTAGCAGAACCAAAATGTTACATCCGATTTGTCCAATTAAATCGGATAGGGAATGGCCAAGCTAGTTAACCACCTTCCTTCCAAATTTGTGTTCCCTCAGACTTTAGGGAGTGGAGATGGTAGCAGAGGAATAAGCCGATTTAATAACAAATATTTCACTGGGGCTGAGCATCAGGTAAGGGTGTGATTGAATCTATCAACAGCCACAAGTAATGCTTCAAATAGTGAGCTAAAGGCTGAGGACAGGGAGTATTTTCCTCAGATTGCACACGTGAGGAACTGAGTTAGAAAGGGGAAACTGACGAGCGATTCAAGGGTAGGGGTGACTTTATCTGTGATACAGACTAATTGTGGACTTAGCAAAAGCTCCAAGCTCTGTCTGATTCTGTATGTTCCCCAGTATTTTACACCTGTGTGATTCTACCTGCATTCTCCAAGAAACAGTCAGATTTTCTGTGTGATTGCCCAATGATGCTTCCCTACTTTTAAAAATTGTTTCTTTTCTTCCTTGCAGTCCATGCTGTTGAGAGTAAGTGACTAATTCTCGATTCTGTTCCCTCTACATGCCTTTAATAGTTCTCCCCATCTTGTAAAACCTGATTTGTTGGAATGCCTGTTAAACACTGTCTTTTGCTGAAGCCCATTTGCTCTGTCTAGTTCTTGGCTATGCTTTGTATTAATCATGATCACGTTGCATGAATCTGTAGAATGTGCTGAGAATTCAGTAGACCAAATGGGCAGGTGGATGGATTTTCACTGTGTCACTGACCTGAAAATCACCATCATGTTTCTGTCCTGTAAACCAAAAAGATGATTAATTATGTAACACTAGTTCTGGATACAGATCTGCTAACGTATAACACTGGGATACAGTACAGGTGGGGACATGTCTGTCACTGTATAACACTGGGGTACAGTACAGGTGGGGACATGTCTGTCACTGTATAACACTGGGGTACAGTACTGGTGGGGACATGTCTGTCACTAACACTGGGTTCAGTAGTGGAGGGACAGATCTATTACTAAGGCATAGGTACGAGACTGGTGGGTCTCAGTCTGACTGTATCTAAGGAAAGTCATGATTTGGAGATGCTGGTGTTGGACTGGAGTGTAAAAAGTTAATAATCACACAATACCAGGTTACAGTTCAACAGGTTCAATTGAAAGCACTAGCTTTCGGAAGCTGATGAAGGAGCAGCACTCCGAAAGCTAGTGCTTCCACTTAAATCTGTTGGACTATAACTTGGTGTTGTGTGATTTTTAACTATTTAAGGAAAGATGTGCTAGCCTTCGAATGGGTCCAGAGAAGGTTTACAAGAATGTTCCTGTGGGTGAAGGGCTTTCTCGTATGAGGGAAGAGTATAAGGACTCTGGGTCTGTATTCGATGTAGTTCAGAAGGACGAGAGGGGAATCTGATTTTAAGTTACAGAATACAGAGAAGCCTGGATAAAATGAACATGGGGAAGATGCTTCCATTAGTAAGAGAGACTAGGACCCGAGGGCACAGCCTCAGAGTGAAGGGATGATCCTTTAGAACAGAGATGAGGAATTTTTTCAGCCAGAGACTCTGTGGCCCTCAGAGGACTGTGGTGTCCACGTCATTGAGTGTCTTTAAGTCAGAAATAGGTAGGTTCTTGCTTGGAAAGAGGATCAAGGGTTGTGGGGAGAAGGCAGGAGAATGGCTTTGAGAAATGTATTAGCCATGATATGGTGGAGCAGACTCACTGAGCTGAATGGCCTCATTTTGCTCCCATATCTTATGGCCTTTTAACACAGGTACAGTGCTGATGGTTACAGCGTTGTTGTGTATCACAGTGGGATACAGTACTGGTAGGTATATTGGAAATGGCATTCCTGTAAGATGCTAAATTAAGGGCAAATATATATTTTTCATTCGAGTGATGAGTGTGTCACTGGCTGGACAGTATTTATTGTCTGTTCCCAGCTGTCCTTGAGAAGGTGGTGGTGAGTTGTCTTCTTGAACTGTTGAAGTCCATTTGGTACAAGTACACCCACAATGCTGCTGGAAGTTCCAGGATTTTGACCCAGCAACAGTGAAAGGACGGTGATATATTGTCAGGTCAGGATGGAGAGTGGTTTGGACAGGAACCTGCAGGGGGCGGTGTTCCCATTTATCTGCTGCCCTTGTCTTCTGGATTGAATAGGTTATGGGTTTGGAAGGTGCTCAGTCATGAGCCTTTAGAAATTTATGCAGGCCATCTTGTGGATAGTACACACTGCTACTACTGTGTGTAAACGATGGAGGGAGTGGACACTTGTGGATGTGGTGTCAGTCAAGCAGACTTCTTCATCCTAGATTGTGTCAAACTACTTGAGTGTTGTTGGAGCTGCATCCATCCAGGCAAGTGGGGAGTATTCCATCACACTCTTGTACCTTGCAGATGGTAGACCACCTTTGGGAAGTTGGGAGCCACTCCAGGATTCCTAGCCTCTGACCTGCTTTTGTAGCTACAGTGTTTGTATTATTGTGCTAAGCCACTGACCATTAGTGTCACAACGGCTACTGTATCTGAGAGAGAATGGGCGCAAGATCTTTAACTTTGATTTTAAAAGCCTGTTTTGCAGTGTTGTTACTAATGCTTGTGGCTTTTACTGCTGATGCCTGTTTCAGGGATATTTATACATGAATTAACTGATATTAACAGCAGAGATAAATGGATATTAAATAACTCAGAATGGCTGCAAAGAAATAACAAGCTTGCTTATGTACAATAATTAAACAGATTCTTTTCCAATCGAAATGAAATGCTTCCCATTGGTTATTGGACACTGTTCACCAAGTTGACAGCAAATATCTCTCTCCCTAAACAAAACTAAGCAAAGAACTGTGGATGCTGGAAATCAGAGGCAAAGAGAGAAATTGCTGGGAAAACTCTGCAGGACTGGCAGCATCTGTGGAGAGAACGCAGTTAACGTTTCACATCCAGTGACCCTTGTTCAAAATTCTTCTGAAGAAGGGTCACTGGACTGGAAATAGTAACTCTGTGTTCTCTCCACAGATTATGCCAGACCTGCTGTTTGTAACTCTCTTTGAATATTAACACCTGGGAATGCAGATGGACAACCAGAACCTGATTAACTGCAGAAGATTTTAATTACAGTCCTTGTGTTTTATAGAATATTATCTTTTATTTTTAGTCATTCACATTTTTTTCCGATGGGGTGTGGGTGTCACTAACTAGGCCAGCATTTATTACCCATCCCTAATTGTTCTGAGATGGTGTGGTAAACTGCCTTCCTAAACCACTGCAGTTGATGTGATTTGGAGACTGGGATGTACAAGATTAAGATCACACAACACCAGGTTATAGTCCAACAAGTTTATTTGGAAGCACTAGCTTTTAGAGCGCTGCTCCTTCAGGTGTTTTTGGAGTATAAGATTGTAAGTCACAGAATTTATAGCAAAAGTTTACAGTATGCATTAACTGAAATTATATATTGATAAAGACCTGGATTGTTTGTTAAGTCTCTCATCTTTTAGAATGACCATGTTGGTTTCAGTTCTTTCATATGTAAATTGCAGAGCATTTTTAAAGTTACATTCTCAAGTGAACTTTAACGACAGGTGCCATGTTAGCACAGATAATGCATTGAAGGTGTGAGGTGCCCTGTGTGAGGCTGTTGCCCAAATGTTCAGACTGATTCTAATCTAAAAAAGGGATTTATAGGCTCTCACATGGATTCATGCAGGTTTGAGCAAAATGAAATGCAAGTATAAATTCACTCCACAAACTTGTGTGTGTGTGTGTGTGTGTTTGGTGGTGGCGGGGTGGGGGATGAGTGTCTGTCAGAGTGTGTGTGAACGTGTGAGAGTGTAAAGGGGTATAGGTCTGTGAGAGGGTGCGTGTGTGAGCATATGAGAGAAGGTCTGCATGAGTGAGTCTTTAGGAGTGTGTGGGTATCTGTAGGAGTGTCTGTGTCTCTCCATCTATTTGTGTGTAGTGCAATAGTGCAGTGGGGTCACCTGTAGTGTGACATGAACCCTTTTTTACATTAGAATCAGTCTGAACATTGGGGCACAGGCATCCCCACACAGGTCACCTCACACCTTCAATGCATTATCTGGGCCAACATGGCACCTATTAGACAATAGACAATAGGTGCAGGAGTAGGCCATTCTGCCCTTTGAGCCTGCACCACCATTCAATATGATCATGGCTGATCATCCTCAATCAGTATCCTGTTCCTGCCTTATCTCCATAACCCTTGAGAGACTCCCTCAATAGCCAGAATGTCTTTCCTCAAATTTGGAGACCAGAACTGCACACAGTACTCCAGGTGTGGTCTCACCAGGGCCCTGTACAGCTGCAGAAGAACCTCTTTGCTTCTATACTCAATCCCTCTTGTTATGAAGGCCAGCATGCTATTAGCTTTCTTCACTACCTGCTGTAGTTGCATGCTTGCCTTCATTGACTGGTGTACAAAAACACCCAGATCTATTTGTACTGCCCCTTTACCTAACTTGACTCCATTTAGGTAGTAATCTGCCTTCCTGTTCTTGCCACCAAAGTGGATAACCACACATTTATCCACATTAAACTGCATCTGCCATGCATCTGTCCACTCACCTAACCTGCCCAGGTCACCCTGTAATCTCCTAAAATCCTCCTTGCATTTCACCCTGCCACCCAGCTTTGTATCATCAGCAAATTTGCTAATGTTACTATTAATACCATCTTCTATATCATTAATATATATTGTAAAAAGCTGCGGTCCCAGCACTGATCCCTGCGGTAGTGTTAAAGTTTATTTGAGTATGTAACTTTTAAAAAGCTCTGGGATTTACATATGAAAGAACTGAAACCAACATGGTCATTCTAAAAGATGAGAGACTTAACAAACAATCCAGGTCTTTTTCAATATATAATTTCAGTAACATCACACTGTAAACTTTTGCTATAAATTCTGTCTCTTACGATTTTATACTCCACAACCACCTGATGGAGTAGCGCTCTGAAAGCTTGTGCTTCCAAATAAACCTGTTAGACTATAACCTGGTGTGGTGTGATTTTTTTTTACGCAGTTGACGTGGCTTAGGTACACCCACAATATGGTTAGATGTTGAGTTCCAGGATTTTGATTCAACAGCTTTTGGCAACATCGTCCTTTGTGCTGGATTTGTCTTCAGCCAGTGGGAAGTTTTCCCTCATTGACTTCAGTTTCGCTGGATTCCTCAATGCCACACTCTTGTCTCTGGAATTCTGTGTTTTCCTCCATGTTTGGATTGAACCAAGGCTGTAATGAGGTCTGGAGTTAAGTATTTGCTGCAAAAGCCACTGAATATCACTGAGTGGGCTGTTATTGATTAAGTTCTGCTTGATTCCTCTGACAGCAGCCCCTTTTCATTACTGATCACAATTTACTATAGATTTTAAAAAGCATCTGGATGGCCATATAATTAGGAAGGGTCTAAACGGCTATGGGCCAACTGCTATCAAGTGGGACTAGATTAATTTAGGATATCTGATTGGCATGGACGAGCTGGACCCAAGGGTCTGTTTCCATGCTGTTCATTTCTGACTGTATGATTGATGGGGAAGTAATTGGCCAATAAGATTTGTCCTGCTTTCTGCACACATGATATAACTGGGCAATTTTCTACATTTTGGTGGTTGCAGATATTGTAGCTGTACTGGAACAGGTTGACTAGGAGCACAGCTAATTTGTGGTCACTAGTCCTCAAATATAGCTGGGATATTGGTACGACCCTTAGCCATTTCCTGCTATCATATGGATTGAATAGAATTTGGTGGAAATTGACTTGATGGTGTACGGCTCAGGAAGAGATCAAGATGTATTTTCATCTCAACTGATATAATATTTGTAATTGTTATAACCTTGTCTTTTTACACTAGCTTGCTGACACCCCATTGAGAATGAGGATGTTGTATTGAACCTTGGTTGATTTCCCACAGCTTAATGGTGATGTGAGGAATATGTGTGGTCCAATATTCTGTTGTGCTGATCGCCTATAGTGTCTCATGGATGTGCAGTTTCAACAGTTAGATCTGTTCTGAATCTATCCTATTTAACACCATGGCACATAACGGAAGGTATCCTCGCTGTGACAACATGATTTCATCCCCTTATTTTCTGATTCTGTTGTTTGACTAGTCCATGGGACAGTTGTCCCGAATTTGACAATCCTCCCAAATTTGACATGTGAGGTTTATTTGGAAGTACAAGCTTTCGGAGTGCTGCTCCTTCATCAGGTAACTATGGAACAGGATTTATAGCAAAAGATTACAGCACCATGCAGCTGAAATGAAACTTTGAACAAACCTAGATTGCTGTTAAGTCTTTCATCTTTTGGAATGGGTTGCAAGTTTTGGTTCATTAATATGTAAATCCAAGAACTTCTTTTAAGCCACATTCTCAAGATAATTTAAGGTTTTATTAAAAAAAAAGTGACACCTCAACTCAGACAATGCTTCAAGGTATGTGGTTAGAGTCTGTCTGTATCCCAATCTTGAGTCAGACTGGTTCGATTTCTAAAATAGGAATATATAGAACATTATATTGATTGACTGCAGATTGTGCTCTTTTGGAGCAAAATAGAATGTATCTGCAAATGCAAATTCACCCCATAGACTTATGTGGGTGTGCATGAGTGTGAGAGAGAGTGAGTGTGCTTGCGCGTGTGCATGAGTGTGAGAGAGAGTGAGTGTGCTTGCGCGTGTGCATGACTGTGACAGAGTATAAGTCTGAGAGGGTGTTTGTGTGGGAGGGGTTATGTGTCTGTATAAGAGAGGGTCTGTGTGTGTGTGATAAGTGTGTATAGTGTAGTGGTCATCTGTAATGTGACATGAACCCGAAGGTCCCAATTGAGGCTATTCTCATGGGTACTGAGCGTGGTTATCAGCTTCTGCTCGGCCATTCTGCATTGTTGTGTATCCTTAAGTCCACCTTGGAGGACAGTCACCCGAAGATCCGATGTCGAATGTCCCGGACCATTGAAATGTTCTTTGACTGGGAGGGAACAGCCCTGTCTGGCGATTGTTGCACAGTGTCCATTTATCTGTTGTCGTAGTGTCTATTTGATCTTGCCAACGTACCATGCCTCAGGGCTTCCTTGCCTTCAGTGTATGAAATAGACAACGTTGGCCAAGTCACACGAGTACCTCCCACATACATAGTGGGCAGTGTTCCCATGTGTAATGGTAGTATGCATGTCGACACTCTGACACATCTTGCAGTGGTTGCCATGACAGGGTTGTACGGAAGCGAAAAAATGACGCCATGTTCTTCTTTACAGCCTGCAACACATTATCGATGAGGATGAGCATGTCACCGTGACCTTCCCCACTCCTCCACTTCTCGCCTTTAAACAACCACCAAACCTTAAACAGATCATTGTTCGCAGCAAATTGCCCAGCTTTCATTAAAACATCAACCACAACACCATACAACCCTGTCATGGCAAGACGTTTCAGAGTGTCAACATGGATACCACCATTACATATGGGGACACTACCCACTGTGTATATGGCAGGTACTCATTTGACTCAGCCAATGTTGTCTATCTCATATGCTGCAGGCAAGGATGCCCTGAGGTATGTACATTGGTGAGACGTAGCAGATGCCATGCTAATGGATGAATGGACACTGCGCAACAATCACCGTATGGAGATGTTCCCTCCCAGTTGGGGAACACTTCAGTGGTCAGAGACATTCGGCCTCAGATCTTCAGGTGACCATCCTCCAAGACAGACTTCGGGATACGCAACAACGCAGAGTGACCGAGCAAAAGGTGATAGCCAGGTTCAGTACCCATGAGGATGGCCTCAACTGGGACCTTGTATTCATGTCATACTACAGATGACCCATGACACTGTATTTTTTCTCTCTCTCTCTCACATGCACACAACCACACATAAAGTCTATGGGGTGAATCTGTATGTGCAGTATTGTATTTGAAGAAACATTCTAATTTGCTCAAAAAGCATACAATCTGCAGTCAATCCACGTAACATTTTATAAATTCCTACTTCGGAAATAGAACCCGTCTGACTCAACATTGGGACACAGACAGGCTCTAACCTCACACTTTTAATGCATTGTCTGAGCTGAAATGTCACACTTTTTTTATAATACCTTAAGTTAAGTTCTGGGATTCACATATTGATTAACCAAAATCTGCGACCCATTCTAAAATATGAAAAATTTAAAACAGTCTAGATTTGTTTAATATACTGTTTCAGTTGCATGACACTGTGATCCTTTGCTATAAATTCTCTGCCTTATGATTCTGCTCCACAGCTACCTGATGACACTTCAAAAGCTCATACTTCCTAGTAAATCTGTTGGACTATAACCTAGTGTTGTGTCATTGTTAACTTCATTCTTCTCGATTGTAATAGTAGTTTGGTACAACTGAATGACAGAGGCAATTAAAGGTCATGTTTCTGTGGGTCTGGCATCATATGTAGACCCTATCTGGTAAGGACATCAGATTTCTATCTGTGAAAGGATTTGCTGAAATAGAACTGTTGTGATGTGGTTACCATTGTTTACACTACATTTCTATTCTGTATTTATTCAATTAACTGAATTTAAAGTCCCCAGCTCCCATAGTGGAATCTGAACTCATGCCTGGATTGTTACTCCAAGCTGTTGATTTAGTAGTTTAATAAGAGAACCACTATGCAATGTTCCTACTGTAAATTGTTTTTAAAAAAGTCATGTTGTTAAATATTGTTTCTAATTTTTTTCTCCCCTTTTTCAATCAGTTCATGACCTGCAAACCTTTGGATTGGACAATGTAGGTATTGCTGCAATCTCATGGAATGCTTTATATTAACCTATTAAATACTGATTTATGTTTCACCTTGAACATTAAATCTCAACTCATTAGACAAGTACAATTTTTTTTTGCTATGTGATGAAATTAAAAACATTTCAAAAGGTTTATACTGTCTCTACAAGTAGCACAGATGGAAGCAGAAAATTGCAAAGGGACACAGATGAGTTTTAAACATGGGAAAGTGAGAGATCATCCACTTTGGATCAAAAATGAGGAAATGAAGTCAAGGTGCAGATGGTCTGGGATTGTCATCAGGTTTTTGGAATGGTGGAGTCCCTCATACATCAAGCTCTCGGTTTTTACCCAATGTCTCAAATTCAATACCATCCTGTAAAGGGTGACACATTGGTTCAGTGGTTAGCACCGCTGCCTCACAGCTCCTGGGACTCAGGTTTGATCCCCCTCAGGCGACTCTCTGTGTGGAGTTTGCACATTCTCCCTATGTCTGCATGGGTTTCCTCCCACAGTCCAAAGATGTGCAGGCCAAGTGGATTAGCCATGGGAAATGCAAGTTTACAGGTATAGGGTAGGGGGATGGGTCTGGTTGGGATGCTCTTTGGAGGATCAGTGTGAACTCTGGGCCTGTTATTCCTGATGAAGAGCTTTTGCCCGAAACGTCGATTTCGCTGCTCTTTGGATGCTGCCTGAACTGCTGTGCTCTTCCAGCACCACTAATCCAGAATCTGGTTTCCAGCATCTGCAGTCATTGTTTTTACCTCCTCTGGGCCAAATGGCCTGTTTTCACACTGTAAGGATTCTATGATTTGGCTTTTGAGAGTTCTTTCCAAATTCTGAGTATACAACTGATGATCTGGAATGAAGAATCGCTGCTTGTGATTAACTTTACACCTTTATAACATTGGTTCAATACTGGAATTTACTCAATATCCTTGAACAGCAACTTGCATCGAAGTACCACGAAACATTCCAAGATGCTTCACAGGAGGTGTTTGTTGAACAGAATTGATACCAAACCACGTGTTATTAAGCAGGATTCCAAAAAAGCTGAAGTGGTAGGTTTGAGGGAGAATTCCAGAGCTGAGGGCCGAAGCACCTAAAGTCAAGTCCACAGTTGATGGAGTGATTACATGGATCATTCAGTCTCTATAAAGGTTTATGGGGCTGTTCACTGGGACATATCTAGAAAAGCATCCTGTTGTGAAATACAGTTTTCGAACAACACGTTCTACTTCTCTTCCCCTTCAGATAAACATGACTCACTATATCCGACACCTGTCCTTTGGGAGTGATTATCCAGGAATTGTGAATCCGCTGGATGGAAGTAATATCACAGCACAACAAGGTAAGTGGGACAGTCCTGCAGGGAAACACAAGGTTGGGTTGAAAGAATATCATTTGCAAGTTTAAGACTCTTGTCTCCAGTGACAAAACTTATGGTGTACCATACCTTATTATATAATTGACAATTCAGTTTAGTGAAGGTTAAATAGATAGTATTATTTTGATTGGGTATTGTTACCCCACTCGACTTGGAAGTTGCTGATTCCTTCACCAGGAACAAATCATCAGTAGATGTGTTTCCTACTGAATCACTATTCAGTGTAAGACATGATAACTGTTTTAAACAACTGTGGATGGCCATTAAGAACCAGTGAAGAATGGTCAGAAACACATAATTAGCCAATTCTTTCTCACCTCAGTCCATACTCACTTGATTAACTGCCCCAATATAAAAGTGAAGTTAGAATAATTTTTCTGTTGGATGTTGCAAGTTCTTTACCTCTGACAGCTGCTTATTGTTCTGGTTCTGAGGCCAAAAACACTACAATCACAACAGCTTGGGTGCACCATAGAATCAACATTTAATAGGTTATTAAAACATAAGTGGAACTGGTACAAGTCCAATTTCCTGAGAATCATACGGCAAAGAAACACTTTAAGCCAGTACCAGTTCCCCATATTCATTTTTGAATGTTACTGCTGAATCTGTTTTCACTGTTCTGTCAAGCAGCATATTTTAGATCACAACTCAGTTTGGTCAACAACCTTCCTACTGATGCAAGATTTCTTAGTTACTTGATCAAACTCCTTTGTTGTGAAACACTATTATTATCATCATCATCCTCCTTGTTCCAAAGACAGTAACCCAGCTGTAAATTTCCCCCATGTGCACACAATGAGGTTTTGATGTTGCACAGAATTAAATGCCTTGAATCAGATATGGCCGAAGCATTTTTTCTAAAGCGTCATCATAACTCCCCTGCTTTTGTTCTGTTTTTCTTTTATAAAGCCAAAGATTTGATGCATTTTTAAAACAGTATTCTTAACTTTTCCTCCCAGATCCAAAGATTTCTGTCCACGCAGCCCCTTTAAAATTGTGCCATTTATTTTGGACTGCCTCTAACATTCCCATTAAAATCACTGCTTCACACGTTTTTATTTTAGGAGGATGGTGGCAGACTGCCCAAAGTGGATGGACACATATAAGAAACAAAATGATGTGTGGATGCTGGAAGAACTCAAGAGGTCTGGCACCATCAGAACCAGAATCATAACTGCGAGACTATGTTTCTGTCTCTGCAGATTCTGCAGGACTGACTTGAGTTCTCCAACATTTATACTTTGTTTTTTCATGTTCTCCTAAAGTCTGTTCTATCTTCATCAAACATCATGCAGCAAAAGCTTCCCCTACCAGATATATTTCATTTGTATTTTGCTATTGACCTCTGGTCCTGTTTGTGCTATTTGTCACCCTCTTGTGCTACTGTTAGCAACCTTTTTAGAAGTTCACCTACTGCTGGAGAAATACCTCAGTCCATTTCCAAAACTTGAAGCAACAGTAAATCATACACTTTAATTTCCATTATTATACAGCTTGTAATCAGGGGGCAGAGCCAGTTGATACATTATCTGCAATATTTGAAATTTCAGCAGAAAGGAAGAAAAACAATTTTGTTAACATCTGATTCCCATTCCAATTGCCATGAAGGTTCCAAAGGTGCCTCCGCTCTGCATCATGGTCTTCCCGACACCACCCAGCAGCTCTCGGCCTCTCAGCCCCAACCTGGAAACCAAATAGTGGGACAGTTACACTGTTGTAGTTGCTAAATGGATAGTAAAATCAAAATTCTTGATCTCTCATTTTCTAATTCAATGAGGCTCAGCTATTCAAACAATATACAGCTCGTTCTGTTATAAAGCAGGTTTCATTAACGCAAACTTAGTGTAACATGATTGATGAACTGGGGACACTGTTTCTAAAGTGCAAACCTTTAAAACGTGTTGACTGTAACACGATTACAGAGCCAACACTTCAGTCGCTGTTTCTATCCTGCAATTTTTATATAAAGCAGAGTTGCACGACACAATCATCGTATTATAGAAGAACTGACTGGAGGTCAAACTCAATCTCTAGCTGCAGGCAAGACATTGGCTCCATTGTTTTGCTATGCAAATGCTGACAAACTGAAGTTTGGTTCTTTCTGATCAGTGAGATTGTAGACTTCAGTTTAGCTGGACCCTCTAATGATGTATTGGTGGTCTTTCCTTTCAATATGACATGAAACTAAGGATGACTCCATACTGAAAAGGACATGGTTATAACAGGATCTTCACATGAAATGATAAATAGGAGCTGGAGTCCCACTGAGTCTGCTTTACCACTTACTATGGTAAATCTACCTCAAGTTAGCCTTTCACAGATAACAGCAGTGGATTATACCTGTCCTGGATACAATCAGGCTTAATAATACTGAAAATCTGTGACCACTTATACAAACCCGATTACTGATCCCTACTTAAAGCTTTGTTGAATACTTTTTGAACTCACACGATGGAATGTTTATCATGAATGTATTAACAATCAGTGGTTTAGAAAGCTTCGCTTGATTAGTATTTCATTCCAACTGTGATATCTCTTAGCAGCAAATAACCAGGATGGTGCCTTTACAGTTCTCAAAAACTTGCTGTATTCAGTAATATTGTCCAGATTCTCAGATATATCTGAGCTGGTCATAGTGCCTGTGCAGGTGCATACTGACAGATATCATGGGAGCATCTATATTGGCTCATCTTTGACATTTGGGAAACACATCCGATTATATTTGTGTTTCCTTTCAGCAAAGGTGGAACAGTGAAGCGATTATACTAACCTGAGGCATGAGAAACTGCCAAAAAGTGCACCAGCTGCCATGCCAACTGCACAGCCCATCATGAAGCCCATTTTAACCCTGTCAAAGCAGCTGGGCTGTGACTGCCCATACGGTCCCACAGTGACTGGCATCTAGAGAGAGAGAAAGGCAGTGATTAGAGAATACCATGACTGATTAGTAACCCACGCTTCTTCCCCCAGAGTCATATAGCATGAAACAGACCCTTCAGTCCAATTAGTCCACACTGACCATGTTCCTAAACTAAACGAGTTCCACTTGGCCCACATCCCACTAAACTTTCCTATTCGCGTACTTATCCAAATGTATTTTAAATGTTGTAACTGTACCTGCATCCACCACTCCCTGGCAATTCACTCCACACACGAACCACTCTGTCCTTTTTAAAACTTTCTCTTCTCACCTTAAAAATATGACCCTAGTTTTGAACTCCCCCTTGCTATTTGCCTTATGTATGCCCGTCATGATTTTATAAACCTCTAAGGCCACCCCTTAACCTCATTCAGCCACAGACACTAATTCCAGATTTAACAAAATTGGGTCTGGAACTGACACCGGTTTCTTGCAATTCGTTGTCCACAATTCTTACTTTGGTTGGCCTTTTCTGATATCTAACAATTCCCCAACTAGGGCAAATAAGTAACTATTTAGGAGATTCTCCTTTTTTGTTGCAATTTCAGTTATTAGTTTGATTCTAGTTTATTCAGCAACCTTTATTTTGACTACTGTTTTTAAGACCTAATATCAAGCATAATATCGAGAATTTTGGACTGATATCAAATGATCTTTGTTAACCTACAGTAGATAGCAAACAGGTCTCTTATATCCCTCCAACCCATTCCCACAAATATGGAGATGTTAATGGGAATGTAACTATTAGTAATCCAGAGGTTAAATTCTGGTGACCCGGGGATTAAAAATCTCTCAATGGCACAAATTTGATCAATAAAACCCTCTAATTGAAAACTAACCTCTGGAATGGTAAACATGAAACACTTTTAAATTCATACATGTAGTGGATCGCAAGAAAAGGACTTTGTGGAATGTCTATGAGATGGCTTTTTGGAGCAGCTTGTGGTGAAACCCACTAGGGAACAGGCAATACTGGATTTAGTGTTATGCAATCAGGCAGACTTGATAAGGGAGTTTAAGGTGAAGGAACCCTTCGGAGGCAGTTATCATAATATCGTTGAATTTACTCTGCAATTTGCGAGCGAGAAGGTGGAATCAGAGGTAACGGTATTACAGTTGCATAAGGGCATCTACAGAGGCAAGAGGAAGGAGCTGGGTAGAATTGACTGGGAGAGGAGCATAGCAGGAAAGACAACGTAATAGCAATGATAGGAGTTTCTGGGAGTAATTTGAGAGACAGATTCATCTCAAACAAAAAGCAGCGCAGCACAGTACAGGATGAGACAACAAGGAAAGTCAGGAATAAATGCAAAAGAGAAAGCACATAATGTGGCAGAGGGCAGTGGGAAACCAGGGGATTGGGAAGTTTACAAAGACCAACAGGGGACAACTAACAAAGTAGTAAGGAGGGAGAAGAGTATATGAGGGTAAGCTAGTTGGTAATTTAAAAGATTGCAGGAGTTTCTTTAGATATATAAAGAGCATAAGAGAGGCAAAACTTTGGTCATGGATAAGATTTGGGAGTTCATTGTGAAGGCTGAGATTTCTGAATACTTGGAAGTGCATGGTAAAATAGGACAAAGTCAGCATGGTTTCATGAAGGGGAGGTCATGCCTGACAAAGCTGTTAGGATTCTTTGAGGAGTTAATGAGTAGGTTAGATCAAGGAGAGCCAATGGATGTTATCTACCTGGACTTCAAGAAGGCCTTTGACAAGGTGCCACCCAGGAGGCTACTGAGTAAGTTAAGGGCCCATGGTGTTAGAAGCCAGGTGCTAGCAATGGATAGAAGCTTGGCTGTCTGGCAGAAGGTGGAAAGCGATGGTACAAGGGTCCTCCTCAGGATGGCAGGCAGTGATGAGTGGTGTTGTGCAAGGGTCAGATCAGACCACATTTAGAATATTGAGAGCAATTTTGGGTTCCATAATCTTAGGAAGTGGCACGGTGGCTCAGTGGTTACCACTGCTGCCTCTCAGTGCCAGTGGACCAGAGTTCAATTCCAGCCTTGGCCCACTGTCTGTGTGGGTTTCCTCCCAAAGTCCAAAGATGTGGGGGTTAGGTGAATTGTTTATGCTAAATTTACCTGTAGAGTTAGGTGCATTAGTTAGGGGGAATGGGTCTGGGTGGGTTGCTCTTCGGAGGGTCGGTGTGGACTAGTTGGGCCGAAGAGCCTGTTTCCACACTGTAGGGAATCTAATCTAATCTAATGTACTAGCCCTGGAGTGCATCCAGAGGAGGATCACAAGAATGATCCCAGGAATGAAAGGCTCAACGTATGAGGAATATTTAAGGACTCGCTCTGTGGTCGATGGAGGTTAGAAGGAATCTAATTGAAAATTATAGAACACTGAAAAGCTTGGACAAAGTGGATGTTGGGAAAATGTTTCCATTAGCAGGCACCCGAGGGAACAGCTTTAGAGTAAAGGGAAGACCCTATTGAACGGAGATGAGGAGAATCATCTTCAGCCAGAGTGGTCTATCTTTGGAAATCATTGCCACAGAAGATCAAGTCATTGAGTATATTTAAGGCTGAGATCGATAGGATGTTGAATGGTAAGGGGATCCAAAGGTTACAGGGAGGTGGTGGGAGAATGGCAGAGCAGATATGATGGGCCAAATGGCCTAATTTCTGCTCCTGTGTCTTATGGTCTTACACGTGTGGCTGGGTTGGGCCAGCATTCATTATCAATCCAAATTGCCCTGGAAAAGGTGGCAATGAGCTGCCTACTTGAACAGTTGCAGGTCTCGAGTTATAGGTACACCCACAGTGCACTGAAGATGGGATTTGCAAAATTTCAACATGGCAACACATTTTCAAGTCCCAAGTGGAGTGGATCTTGGAACTGCTGGTGCCCCCACTTATCTGCTGCCCTTGCCCTGGATGGACGAGATCATGAGTTTGGCGGATGCTAAGAAGCCAGATGAGCTATAACACTGCATCTTCTAGACGTACACTGCTGCGTGTGTATTGGGGGTGAAGGGTGTGATTGTTGAAGGTGGTGGATGGGATGCCAATCGAGTGGGCCACTTTGTCCTGAGTGGTATCAAGCTTCTTCAGTGTTGTTGGAGTGGCATTCATCCAGGCAAGTGGAAAGTTTTACATCGCACTTCTGACTCGTGTCTTGAAGATGATGGTAGGTGTTTGGAACAGGAGTTATTTGCCAGAATTCCTAGCCTCTGACCTGCTCTTGCAGCCAATATTTGTACAGCTGATCCAGTTCAATTTCTGATCATTGTTAATGTCTGAGGATGTTGATGGAAATGCCATTGAACATAACGGGGTGATAGTTAGATTATCTTGTTGAAGATGGTCATTGTCTGGTGTGAATGTTACTTCCCAATTATCGACTCCAAATGTGACGATCTTGTAGTAGTTGAACATGGACCGCTTCAGTATCTGAAGAATCATGAATTATGCTGAATATTATGCAGTCATCAGTAAACATGCCCACTTCTGACCTTCAGATAAAGCCGCTGAAGATAACTGGGCCTGAGACACCATCCCGAGGAACCAGGGATCTGGTGGTAGTGATAGTGTCTGTATCTGAGGGCCAGAAGTCCCAGGTTTAAATCCCACTTGTTCCAGAGGGGAAAACCTGCAGAACTTCCATGTGATAACCTCGGGCAGAGACAGCAGGCCTCCTCCCATAGCCACCTTCCTTTCTTCTTGCTATGACTCCAACCCATGAGTTTTTCACCCAATTCCTATTGACCGCAGTTTAATTGGCTGTTTAATGCCATACTTGGTCACATGTAGCCTTGTTGTCAAGGTCAGTCACTTTAGTTGCCTCTGGAATTCAGCTTTTTTAAAAACAAAATTTTGACAAATTGTAATGAGGTGGGGAGCCTAATGGACTGGGGAGAAGGTTCCTTCAGTGAGAGTGCTGCTTGAGCAGCAGGAGAGGCCGCTCGGGCAAGCCCTGTGTTTGGGTAGAGGATACCCCACATGGAAGTGATGACCACAGGGCCCGGAGACAACCACCTCATTCCAGCACACGGGCCCCGAGCAGGGACCCCGGCCCCCGGCCCCCGGCCCCCGGCCCCCGGCCCCGGCCCCACTCACCGTAAAGTCGGTCTTACACCCTCAGATAATCTTCTCATCCCACCGGACGTGGCGTGTGCACAGTGGCCGGATGTGCGTTGAGCAGTGAATGCCCCGCCTCCTGCTTGACGTCAGTTGACCCGGTGAAGGGTCAGAGTTCGGGATCAGTGATGCTGAAAGAGCACAGCAATTCAGGTAGTATCCGAGGAGCAGGCAAAATCGGCGTTTCGGGCAGAGTTGATGAGGCAGCTCCAGCCCAGGGCTAAGCCACGCTGTTGGGTAACTGTGTGTGTGTGAGTGTGTAAGTGTGAGTGTGAGTGCTGGCACAGTGCTCAGTAATGGAATGACTGCAAACACCCAACAGCCTTCACAGTCAGGAACAATAAATACTGCAACAAATGCACATCGACACTGAGGCAAAACTAGCAGAATATTCATCAACAAATTAGTTCAGTGCCTCTCCAACCATCACCCGTGTTATACAGAGACAGACCTGTCCCTCACCAGTGCTGTACCCCAGTGTTATACAGTGACAGACCTGTCCCCACCAGTACTGTACCCCAGTGTTATACAGTACAGACCTGTCCCCACCAGTACTGTACCCCAATGTATAACACTGGGGTACAGTACTGGTGGGGACAGGTCTGTCAGTGTTATACAGTGACAGACCTTTCCCCACCAATACTGTATCCCAGTGTTATACAGTGACACACCTGTCCCCCAGCAGTACTGTACCTAGTGTTATACAGTGACACATCTGTCCCCAGCAATACTGTACCCCAGTGTTATAGTTACAGGCTTGTCCCCCGCCAGTACTGTATCCGAGTGTTATACAGAGACAGACCTGTCCCCATCAGTACTGTATCCCAGTGTTATACAGGGACACACCTGCCCCCACCAGTACTGTACTCCAGTGTTTTACAGTGACAGACCTGTCCTCACCAGTACTGTACCCCAGTGTTATACAGTGACAGACCTGTCCCCACCAGTACTGTACACCAGTGTTATAGTGACACACCAGTCCCCACCAGTGCTGTACCCCAGTGTTATACAGAGACAGACCCGTCCTCACCAGTACTGTACCCTAATGTTATACAGGGACAGACCTGTCCCCACCAGTACTGTACCCCAGAGTTATACAGTGACAGACCTGTTCCGACTAGTACTGTACCCCAGTGTTATACAAAGACAGACCTGTTCCGACCAGTACTGTACCCCAGCGTTATACATGGACAGACCCATCCCGACCAGTACTGTACCCGAGCGTTTGACAGAGACAGACCTGTCTCCACCTGTACTGCACCCCAGTGTTATACAGTGACATACCGGCCCCCACAATACTCTACCCCAGTGTTATACAATGACAGACCTGCCCCCACCAGTACTGTACCCCAGTGTTATACAGTGACAGACCTGTCCCCACCAGTACTGTACTCCAGTCTGATACAGCGACAGACCCGTCCCCACCAGTACTGTACCCCAGTGTTACACAGTGACAGACCTGTCCTCACTAGTACTGTACCCCAGTGTTATACAGTGACAGACCCGTCCCCACCAGTACTGTACCCTAGTGTTCCACAGTGACAGACCTGTCCTCACCAGTACTGTACCCAGTGTTATACATTGACAGACCCTTCCCTCACCAGTGCTGTACCCCAGTGTTATACAGTGACAAACCTGTCCTTACCAGTACTGTATCCCAGTGTTTTCTCAGACAGACCCGTCCTCACCAGTACTATACCCCAGTGTTTTACAGTGACAGACTGGTCCCACCAGGACTGTACCCCACTGTAATACAGTGACAGACCTGTCCCCCCCAGTACTGTACCCCAGTGTTATACTGTGACAGATCTGTCCCCAACAGTACTGTACTCCAGTGTTATACATTGACAGACCCCTCCCTCACCAGTACTGTACCCTAGTGTTATACAGTGACAGACCTGTCCCCACCAGTACTGTACTCCAGTGTTCTACAGCGACAGACCTGTCCTCCCCAGTACTGTACCCCAGCGTTATACAATGACAGACCTGTCCTCACCGGTACTGTACCCCAGCGTTATACAGAGACAGCAGTGTTTTACAGTGACAGACTGGTCCCACCAGGACTGTACCCCACTGTAATACAGTGACAGACCTGTCCCCCCCAGTACTGTACCCTAGTGTTATACAGTGACACACCTGTCCCCACCAGTACTGTAGTCCAGTGTTATACAGCGACAGACCCGTCCTCACCAGTCCTGTACCCTAATGTTATACAGGGACAGACCGGTCCCCACCAGTACTGTACTCCAGTGTTCTACAGCGACAGACCTGTCCTCCCCAGTACTGTACCCCAGCGTTATACAGTGACAGACCTGTCCTCACCGGTACTGTACCCCAGCGTTAGACAGAGACAGACCTGTCCTCACCAGTACTGTACCCTAGTGTTGGAAATGTGTTGCTGGAAAAGCGCAGCAGGTCAGGCAGCATCTCGGGAACAGGAGAATCGACGTTTCGGGCATTAGCCCTTCCTGATTCTCCTGTTCCCTACATGCTGCCTGACCTGCTGCGCTTTTCCAGCAACACATTTCCATCTCTGATCTCCAGCATCTGCAGACCTCACTTTCTCCTCAAAGATGTACCCTAGTGTTACACAGTGACAGACCTGTCCCCACAATACTCTACCCCAGTGTTATACAATGACAGACCTGCCCCCACCAGTACCGTACTCCAGTCTTATACAGCGACAGACCCGTCCCCACCAGTACTGTACCCCAGTGTTATACAGTGACAGACCTGTCCTCACCGGTACTGTGCCCCAGTGTTTTACAGTGACAGACCTGTTCTCACCAGTACTGTACATCCAGGGTTACACAGTGACAGACCTTTCTCCCACCAGTACTGTACCCCAGTGTTATACATTGACAGACCCTTCCCCCACCAGTACTGTACCCCAGTGTTATTCAGCGACAGACCTTTCTCCCACCAGTACTGTACCCTAGTGTTCCACAGTGACAGACCTGTCCTCACCAGTACTGTACCCCAGTGTTTCACAGTGACAGACCTGTCCCCACAATACTCTACCCCAGTGTTATACAGTGACAGATCTGTCCCCACAATACTCTACCCCAGTGTTATACAGTGACAGATCTGTCCCCACCAGTACTGTACCCCAGTGTTATACATTGACAGACCCTTCCCTCACCAGTGCAGTACCCCAGTGTTATACAGTGACAAACATGTCCTTACCAGTACTGTACCCCAGTGTTATACTGAGACAGACCCGTCCTCACCAGTACTATACCCTAATGTTATACAGTGACAGACCTGTCCCCCCCAGTACTGTACCCCAGTGTTATTCAGTGACAGGTCTGTCCCCCCCACGATTTTGCCTGTCCTCGGATGCTGCCTGAATTGCTGTGCTCTTCCAGCACCACTGATCCAGAATCTGGTTTCCAGCATCTGCAGTCATTGTTTTTACCTTATACAGTGACAGGTCTGTCCCCCCCAGTACTATACCCCAGTGTTATACAGTGACAGATCTGTCCCCACCAATACTGTACCCCAGTGTTATAGTGACACACCTGTCCCCCACCAGTACTGTACCCCAGTGTTATACATTGACAGACCCTTCCCCCACCAGTCCTGTACCCCAGTGTTGTACAGGGACAGACCTGTCCCCACCAGTACTGTACCACAATGTTATACAGTGACAGACCTGTCCTCACCAGTACTCTACCCCAGAGTTATACAGTGACAGATCTGTCCCGACTAGTACTGTACCCCAGTGTTATACAGTGACAAACCTGTCCTTACCAGTACTGTACCCCAGAGTAACACCGTGACAGACCTGTCCCCACCAGTACTGTACTCCAGTCTTAAACAGCGACAGACCCGTTCCCACCAGTACTGTACCCCAGTGTTATACACTGACAGACCTGTCCCGACCAGTACTGTACCCCAGAGTAACACCGTGACAGACCTGTCCTCACCAGTACTGTACCCCAGTGTTATACAAAGACAGACCCATCCTGACCAGGACTGTACCCCAGCATTAGACAGAGACAGACCCGTCCCGACCAGCACTGTACCCCAGTGTTATATAGTGACAGACCTGTACGCTCCAGTACTGTACCCCAGTGTTATGCATTGACAGACTCTTCCCTCACCAGTGCTGTACCCTAGTGTTATACAGGGACACACCTGTCCCCACCAGTACTGTAGTCCAGTGTTATACAGCGACAGACCTGTCCTCACCAGTACTGTACCCCAGTGTTATACAGGGACAAACCTGTCACCACCAGTACTTACCCCAGAGTTATACAGTGACAGACCTGTCCCGACTAGTACTGTATCCCAGTGTTATACAGTTACAAACCTGTCCTTACCAATACTGTACCCCAGTGTTATACAGAGACAGACCCATCCTCACCAGTACTATACCCTAATGTTATACAGTGACAGACCAGTCCCCACCAGTACTGTACCCCAGGGTTATACAGGGACAGACCTGTCCCCACCAGTACTGTACCCCAGTGTTATACAGTGACAGACCCGTCCCCTCCATTTCTGTACCCCAGTGTTATACAGTGACACACCTGTCCCCCACCAGTACTGTACCCAGTGTTATACAGTGACACATCTGTACCCACCAATACTGTACCCAAGTGTTATATTTACAGACTTGTCCCCCACCAGTACTGTATCCGAGTGTTATACAGAGACAGACCTGTCCCCATCAGTACTGTACCCCAGTGTTATACAGGGACACACCCGTCCCCACCAGAACTGTCCTCCAGTGTTATACAGTGAGAGACCTGTCCTCACTGGTACTGTACCCCAGTGTTTTACAGTGACAGACCCTTCCCTCACCAGTACTGTACCCCAGTGTTATACAGTGACAGACCTTTACTGTCACCATTACTGTACACCAGTGTTATAGTGACACACCTGTCCCTCACCAGTGCTGTACCCCAGGGTTATACAGGGACAGACCGGTCCCCACCAGTACTGTACCCCCAGGTTATACAGTGACAGATCTGTCCCCACCAGTACTGTACCCCAGTGTTATAGTGACGCACATATCCCCACCAGTACTGTACCCCAGTGTTATTCAGCGACAGACCTGTCTCCCACCAGTACTGTTCCCCAGTGTTATGCATTGACAGACTCTTCCCTCACCAGTGCTGTACCCAGTGTTTTACAGTGACAGACCTGTCCCCACCAGTACTGCACCCCAGCGTTATACATAGACAGACCTGTCCTTACCAGTACTGTACCCCAGAGTTACACCGTGACAGACCTGTCCCCACCAATACTGTACTCCAGTGTTATACAGCGACAGACCTGTCCCGACCAGTACTGTACCCCAGCGTTAGACAGAGACAGACCCATCCCGATCAGTACTGTACCTGAGCTTTAGACAGAGACAGACCCATCTCCACCAGTACTGCACCCCAGTATTATACAGTGACAGACCTGTCCCAACCAGTACTATACTCCAGTGTTCTACAGCGACTGACCTGTCCTCCCCAGTACTGTACCCCAGTGTTATACAGTGACAGACCTGTCCCCACCAGGACTGTACCCCAGTGTTATACAGTGACAGACCGGTCCTCACCAGGACTGTACCCCAGTGTTATGCAGTGACAGACC